>NW_020653200.1:14664481-14756248 GCF_003589595.1 Hyposmocoma kahamanoa | reverse complement strand
CTTGAGTTGCTCTGTATAAAACCAGTCTTAAGCTGTCTTAAGTCTGAGTTGGAAATATTTTAACATTTTTATCACTACTTTGCTAATTGCGTTTTCTCTTGAGTTGCACTGACATTTTTTTATTTTACGTATTTATCTACTTTTTTGTTTTGGTTTATTTTGTACTAAAATATTTTTTAAATGAACGACTTTGAGGCCTTCATGGCTAATTATCTGGAGAACGAAGATCATTACCGTGGTGAAAAGCACCTCACCTAAAAGATATCTGACGGTTCCTGGCAATATCTTGGAAGTACTGGATGACGAAAAGTTTTTCAGCCGATACAGGAATGAAAATTTGATGTGTACCTATTCTTCTCATTAAGTAGGAAAGTAATATAAAGTACGAACTATTTGATATTTATGAATATTATAAAAGATTCAAGTACCAGTGCGGGATAAACTGCACCACGACGCCAGTCCTGTTGATACTATTTCTATATAGTTGACAATGTCAAAATACTTCTATAAATCCTTATACCAATAACGAAACAATATATATCAAAGTTATAGGTTCATAAGAACCCATGTACCTAGCTACAAAGGAACGTCTCCAGCCTTGACTTGTTTTGGTTTCTCATTTCACATAGGTTCAGAAAAGTGCAATGGAACCAACTTTGTCTGTTTGTTTTAGTTGCTCATTTCACATAGATTCCGTAACGTTCTATGGAACCTACCTATTCTGTTCCTAAATTTACTAGATGTGAACCCAAGAAGTTTCAAACTTCAGTTATTTCAACCAACAGTTCAACACATTGTAATATATAGAAATAATTCGTATCCCTACAGCAAGTGATACAATAAAACAGAGAGAGATAACTCTAAGGCTCAACTTGCACTGGCGCAGAGTCGAAGCGTCGCGTCGCGTCCTGTTTTTCAATCATACTTCGTTTCAATCCATTTTGAACAAAAAGTAAACAAACAAGTCACTGACTCGACCATAGTTGGTTTAGTGGTGTCCAATTGTAACGCCAACTACCAATCGATTAATTCATTGAATGAATCGATTTGTTCAATTGAGTCATACTAGCGGGTTTCCTTACATAACCTGTATAAGCATATTTAAAATTTCAATTTAAATCCTCCTTCAAATTCTTACACTTGATACTCGTTCGATTGCGATAGAAATATTCGATTTAATAATTGATTACTAAACTTTAATTTATTGAACCGAATGTTTTTTTTCGAACAGCACTATGCCACCATAGGCAAGTCAAAGACATATAGATGAATAATAACCTCACTTTTGTACTACCATTTTTCAAATACGATTTTACGATCAAATGAATATTGTTGGAAAAAGTGAAGATATATCGAAATCTTCGAAATATATGTGAAAGTGTTACTTATTCGATTTATTGAGTCATTGCTTAGAAAGCTTTATAGAGTTTTAACCAAACGGGTTTGTTTACTTTTTGTTCAAAATAGATTGGAACAGACTATACAACGCCTGGCGACACGCGACGACGACGTTTGCATTACTGCGCCTGGATCACAGTGTGGTCGGCGTCTGACGTCTCACTGCGCTCAAGCCGCTCACAAATTTGTACTTTAATATTGGGAAAATAGAGATGAATATGCTATAGGCGAAAAACAAGACGCGTCGCGACGCTTCGACTCTGCGCCAGTCTGAGTTGAGCCTAATCTTCATTGGTTTTTATTTTCATGTTACAGATTTTCCAAAGAAACAGTTGTAAACACCATTTTCCCGCTATGGAAACTTCAGCCATAATAATTGAATAATATATTTTAAAATCGAATATAAAAAATCAATATTAATTTATGAAACTAATATACATACTTCTAACAATTAAGGTCAAAACAGTTTGATGAATTTTTTATTCTTTCCGCTGAAGACAATGCAAAGGTAATTGTTTGTTAACTGTCACAAACAATAGTCCACAGACTACAAACTATTTTCAAAAATTCCCGCTTTTAATTTTTGAAAAAACAAGTACTATCATTGGCTTCAAAGTAAAACTTAAGACTGACCTTGGATAAGAACGAGCGAAAAAATGTTCATAAATGTCAAACAACACCAAGTCGCACTTAAGCAAAAATTTCATTCAAGCCGATCTTAGTAAAGAATTTTCTTAAGTGCGACTTTTGTTTTGTACATAAATACGGGTGTAAGTACTTTTAACCTGCGCACGAAACTTTATGAGGGTCGACCTACGCAGGGCGTCGGCCGATCTGCCGTCTCATAATCGTCAGCTTCCTTCTGCTTATGACCTGCTGGTCGTTTCGACTAAGGACCAATTTGAAATGTTCTATAGACCATGATGTTGTGTTAACCTTTGGTCCGAATAACCCTTGTTAATTATTTCCTCTGCTACGTATATTCAATAATCACGCAGCTTGCAATCTTATTTAGGCATTCAGAGAATAAAATCGAGTAAATAATTCGTTCATCAGAGAATTAAGGAAAATGAAAGATTTAGCTCTACATAACTTTTTCTATTTTTATTATGCAGTTTTACCAAAGACTAAGAGTTGGAAACTTGGATATTAAGCATCAGGGGCAGCATGTAGAGGAGGTACAAGTGACTAAGTTTTTAGGTATAATTCTAGACAATAAATTAACATGGAAACCTCAAGCAGAAGAACTTTGTAGGAAACTTAGTAAATCCGCATATTCGCTCTTCGCTTTGTCTAAGAAAGTTAAACTGGAATCCGTAGTAGTAACTTAACATGGCATGGTTGCATCATTATTACGATTTGGTGTTATATTCTGGGGGAATTGTAGTGAGAGAGAAAGTATTTTCAAATGCCAAAAAAGGTGCATTAGAGCCATGTGTGGACTAAAACCAACAGAAAGTTGCAGACCAAAGTTCATCTCAAATCGCATATTAACTCTACCCTCTTTATATATCCTGGAAATATGCATCTTTGTTAAAATGAATAAAAAAAAATTTATAAAGTTATCGGATGTCAGAGAAAGGCCTATGCGATCACAATATAGTAACTTATTGTTAACAGGTAGTTACAAAACAGCATTGTTGAGAACGAGTGTAGTTGCCATGGGACCTAAAATCTATAACAAACTACCGGAAGACATAAGATCACTACCATTATCATTATTTAAAAAGAAATTGACATCACTATTGATTGAAAAATGTTATTACAATGTCAGTGATTTCCTGCATGATAACTTGT
Source organism: Hyposmocoma kahamanoa (assembly GCF_003589595.1). Classification (NCBI taxonomy): domain Eukaryota; kingdom Metazoa; phylum Arthropoda; class Insecta; order Lepidoptera; family Cosmopterigidae; genus Hyposmocoma; species Hyposmocoma kahamanoa. The sequence continues at coordinate 14,753,053 of NW_020653200.1, read as the reverse complement.
GACAACTTAATTTTAATCATTTTTTTTTTATTGATTTCTGACATTTAATTGTATTTTTGATAAGTTTTATATTTGACATGTTTCATCACAATTATTATGACTATTGAAATATTTCTTATCACTGTAGGAAATTCTACCTCGACCGTGTTTGGTACCCAACGTCAAATATTGGACGCAAATATACTTATGTTTTTTCATCGCAAACTATTTTGCGCATCTCGATCTCGTTCACATCTACAACACTGAAATCACACTTGTTCTGTAATGATAGCAAAGTTGCAATTCGTGTAGTACTCAAACTTAGTAACTTTTTATATAACATTACATCACAAAAACTTTCTAAACAATTATTGTTTCCAAGTCCAGTTTAAAATACAATTTGATAGGGGCCTTTTTCGTAAAATAGACTCGCTTTATCTCAATATATAAGTATTTAATATTATTTATAAATTTATAAATAACGACTGGATTGTGTAAATTTATCGATTTTCCAGGCTCAAACACAGGAAATTCTAGCATTCCACTCATATTATATCTCAAACTATTTAACATTGGTTCGTTTCCTTATAAAATGAGTCAACTTGAGATGAGGCTATACTTTTGATAAGCATTCGATATAAAAATAGCCCCAGGTAAAATGGCCGGAGTCAACAATCCTGCTGCGATTTGAGTTTCCACTTAATTCTATCAACGAACGTTATATTCTACATTAGCTATATCGATACCGTTTGTGTTGTATTGCAATGAACCTACTTAATTATATAGGTGGAGACCTCAATAATCAATCAATGATTCAACTGTACATAGCCTGATGTGTAGCTAACACAGCAGGCTTTGTATATGGTGAAATTACAGGCACATAGGACTAGTCAACCTATGTCTCAGAATGTCGGACGCAGTATCAGTGCCCTTCAGATCTTTGCGATTTAAATCTCTGAGTGCCACTGTAACTGTTAGGGCGCGTTCCCACTATGTCGTGACGACAGATTGTCGTGCAGTTTACAGTGTCGTGGTCTGTTTGTTCACATATAGCACGACACGATTAAGGTTCGTTTACGATTTTTTATCGTTACAACGACAAACTGTCGTCACAGTGGGAACAACTAGATTGACAGTCGTCAGACGACAAAAAAGTCACGATAAAGACGTGACGACAGATTGTCGCACCTCCTATTGTCGTCACGTTTTATTTACGCTGGCCGCACGTATTCTGCTCCCTGCCTCGCCTCTCGTACTCCGCGCCCTCTGCTCGCTTTGCAGTAGCGTTGAGTCGCAGCCAGAGATGGGCAAGCGCCCGAGTTTTAACCCGGCGCTTTGTTAACACCGCTTAAATCGGGTTAAAACCCGAAATCGAGGGCAAAAACATTTACGTCTAAATATTTGTTGTGAATTGAGTTTTGTTCAAATTTAATTATACATATTATTACAAAATATTTGTTGCTTTATTATCGGGACAGTTCGATTTACCTTTCTATTGAGTAGATTCGCTCGAAAAGTTCATCAATAAATTGATACAAAAAATCGTAAGATCGTATGCACTTGAATCGATCTTCATTGAGAATCCACAAGATTGACAGTTGGTGGGTATAATGTGGAGATGCCGCTTCTTCGTGTAATAAAAATATAGAAATTTGTTACAAGTTTTTGTATATGATGTTGTTCGTGTTGGAATTATACCATATTCTGTATCTCTTCGTTTCTGCCCACGATTTTGGGCAGAAATGGGTTAAAATTCGGTGCTTCGTGTAAAACCCCGGTGAAAACACAGGCAGGTTGATTGGGTTCTAATCCACTGCCCATCTCTGGTCGTAGCAGGTTTTAACAATACCGAAAAGAAAGCAACTTAGTATACCGTTTGACATAACCCTAAATGAATTATTTTTAGTAGCACTGGATGTACCCAAAACTTTCTTTTCTTTGTTTGCTTTCTGAAGCATTTTTAAAAAGTAATACATTATTAAAATTTCGTCTTCATCCATTTCGAGCGGACACACACTACCGGCTTCTAAAAGAACATACAAGCGACTGCAGTGCATCAAACGATCCTGTCGTGCAAACGACAAGGAGGCTGTCGTGAAACGATAAATTGTCGTCACGATCTAGCGGGAACAACTAGTCACGTAAGTCGTTCAACGATAAAAAATCGTCCACGACAGATAGTCGTGATATGGGAACAGGCTAGACACGACAGTCGTCCAACGATAATAAAACGTGACGACATAGTGAGAACGCGCCCTTACAGTGGGACAGGCATGTAGCTTACCATCAGGTGCACGACTTGTTCCGTCACTTGATATTATAAAAAAAAAAAAAACAAATTATTAGTAAATTTAAAGTGACTATTAATTATGAGATTAATTTCTATTTTGCTTTCATGTAAGTGGTACAAAATAGTAGATTCTTTATGTTCTAAAATGACGTAGAATATTGTTGACGCGTATTATACAAGACTACTCAACGAAAGTAATATTGATTCCACATTAAGCACAAAATATCCAACTAGAGTTATCATAGTGTGGCCATCATATCTAAAACAATGAGCATTATATCGGCGGCATTCTTGTCGACACGCCGCGACGCATACGAAATGCTTAGATATTTTACTCAGATCGTCTGGAATTTATGTACCATAGTATGAATATTAACCAATTCTTTAATAGAAATTATACTGTTCAATACATAGATACACCTAATTTAGATGAATAATTGCTTTACACGTGATGGCATGGACATAAGGTTTATTCTTAATTTATAAATATTCATTCATTTTATTTAAGAGCCATGCTCTTGTCGGTGTAGCCTCCTCCACTCCTCACGGTCCATAGCCAACTCCTTGACCTCCCTGTAACTGCTCACATTAACCTTTCTTTTTTATTTGGTCACAGAATGCCATTCTCGGTCTTCCTCTCTGTCTCCTTCCTTCCATCTTTCCCTCAACAACAACCGTCAATAGTTCGTCGTTGCGCAACAAATGTCCAAACATTTTTCCCCGCCTATTCTCTATCGTCTCCGTCAGGCCTCTCCGTTCCCCAATCCTCTCCAGAACGTCCTCATTTATAAATATATTGATTTAAAATTCTTTAATAACTCTTAGGTATCTCTACTTGATATCAAGTTCGCTGTGATGGCTTTCATGAGTCTATGCTCAACATTAAGATAATTCATACAGTACAGTCTAAGTTGTATCTTCAGTGTTTCCTACTAAAGTAGAGGCATTTTCAATATGCGTTACAACTTATAAAACATGAAATTGGTGGCTTGTGACGCATACGCAACGCCAGACGCAAGTCGATAACTGACTAATGCGCAGGGCATGGCTATTCTAGTGCTCCTATCCTAGCCAGTTTATTTGCACATGATCACTACCGCCCGCCATTAGGCAATAGCGTCTGCCCGCAGCAATTAAATATTTATTGCCACTTACGTGACCAGATTGCTTGGAATCTGCCGCTCCGTACTCTTTAATTACCAACTCGTACACTTTGACTTGCCACAAGTGTTTATATCGATATTCTAGTAAACAATCCGAGGCAGTCAACTGCATAACATCTGTTCATAAAATTTTAAACAACTCCCATAATATTATTGGTTTCGTATTCTGCTAGATAACGATCACACAAATAAACCGTGGTATAATATGAGTGGGTTTCTAAGAAACAGTGCTCCGTGCAGACTGCTCGTCGCCTGTCCACAATTGAGCCCGGTTTTTTTGTCCCCTTAAAGGCAAACCCGTCTCGGCCAGCCAAGAGGTGATAGAAAAAATGCTCCAGACATCATTTAGGAGCATTTTTGGATTGTAGCGCGCGCACGTTTGATGTTTCATCTTAAGCGCTTCGTACCTGAGTCTAGTCTTAATGAACACGTTAAAAATCGACATGGACATAAAGTTAGATTGTAAACTAGATTAAAATTGAGGTTATTCATAATTATACGTAGTTGGCAACAAGATAGCAACGCATTAGTTATGTGAGATTCTGGCGGGAAAATAGTGGCGGTATATAATAGTTTCCAACTCGTTTCTATAGATTTAATGTATATAAGACCGTTTATTAATAGGATATGAAAGAATACTATAAACAATGAGCGAGACCTACTGAACAATAACCTTTAATAGCAGGCAATAGGTTATTGATCCTAGATACCTATGTTGTGCAAACATCAAAATTGAACGTTCTTTTGCCTATGGTTGGCTGTGTTTCGTCGTTTGTCATAATATTCCTTCCGGCTGTGTATGTTTTCTATAAATTTATGAACTGAAACCAAGCTAATCAAAATTTATTATATTTATTTTTATTTATTTATTCAATTTCAAGAAATAAATTACAAAAGCCGACTCTTCTTTATCGCTAGGCAAATACTAACCACCTAACGATGAGTTAACAAGCTCAACACTTAAATTTACTTACAATTCACTATAATATTAATTAATTCTAGAGTATATGTCTAGATTTAAATAAGTGCTATAGATATTATACTACAAAACAAGATAGAGTCTCTTTAAAACAGTTTTACATTTTTAGACATCATTTTCTTATTAAAACATTGTCAATTTTAAGAATGCCTCAATGCAATTTATGAATTAGGCCAAAGAGTTTTAAATGAAGCATATAATGTGTCTCTAATAAATCACAAACTCACGTATTTAATTTATCAATTCTTGCTTGTAATAAATACTTTAGCGAAAAATACGTTTTTACTTGCTTGGCTCACCGTTTTTGCTTAGTCGAAATCAAAGTTTGTTTTATAAATTTCAGTCATATTGCAACAAAATGGAGTACATGCAGAAAGTACTACGTAGGTATGCTTACGTAGGTACATCTCATTTTAATTAGCAAGGCAGAATCATAATAATAACGCTAAGATATTGTGTATTGGTTTCAAAACATTGGTGGTTCTCGGCTTGTTTACCAATGTTTCAAAATTGTTATCATTTTCTGGTAGAGATCCTGTGTGCAATTGAAATGTAAATCTAATATCAATTTAACGACCTTGAGATGAAGAGTTCAATTTTTAGATCCATAATTTCTTATTCCTAGTCTTCACATTTGTTTTCTTAGTGTATAAAACTCCAATTTAACGCTTGTTTTATAATCGAAACGTACTTAATTGCTATAACATGAGTCAGTACGCATCTACCTAAGTGATTCAATTTCACAACGAGTATTATTTGGGTCAGGCGCCGAGTTGTCTGTCGGCCAATAAACCCGATTTGGGTTTTCTCCTTTTTTACGATGCCCCATGTCGCCGGCCTCTATGGACGTCGTAAAAACTGTTAAAAGCGATGAATATTGTGATTCGACCGGTATCGATGGAGTGATTCTCAAACGCAAATCCAAAGGTCCCTAGCTAAAAACTATTTTAAATTCTATATGCACAAATATAACAGGTAAGTAGGTGGTAGCAGCCAATGATATTATACTCACTGGTAGCAGTTATCTAAATATTTTTGTATGAAAGTTAGTAGTCATTAATGCATTCTAACTAGAGGAAATGTAATATGGAAGGAATTAAGTTTTATTATTTAATCCTTTAGGTAATTACGAACGGTACGGCAGTAGGTGGTAAAAGGTAACTGTTACCGGTTTGGTGTCGGCTAATGATGTACATCTCTGTGGTTGTGGACCGGTTAGGTACACGGGCGTACGGCGGACGGTAGACGGTCGCAGCCCTCCCGCCCCGCAGAGACCGCCACCTTTTGCGTAAAAATAAATCATGCTGTCTACGCTTTTGCCTTAACACACATGTGCACCGTAACTTGAGATGCAGCACGTTCATTCCCACGTGCTTGTTTTGAAAATATTACGATAACAAACTTACAGTTTCATCATCGAAATTAGTAATAAATACTAATTGAAAAAGAATAACACGGAGGTAATTTCAGAATAATATTGCTGCAGGTAAATCACATACCAGAAGACGGTCATCCGCACGAGGCCTAAGGAATAAAAGAAGTAAGTCCGAGTTTTATAAGTTTTGGTATACTAATACTACTTACTAATATTACCGATACATATGTATAGACAGTATGTTTTGGATGGACGCTACATAATAAATATTTAATATAATAACACTCGTAACGTTAAAACGTTTACCTGTTAGGTTGTACAAGAACAGACCGAGCCCAATTTAACGCGAATTTAATCAAGATATTCAGTGGAGAGTTGGAGCGAGCTCGTTCGGATACTGGTGGTCCTGCGGTGGAACCTAGAGCCGTGGCCGAATGGAAGTTCAGGGAACTCGACCGGGATCGCAGCGGCGCCTTGCAAAAGTCAGAGTACCGAGGCCTTCGAAGACTTATAAAGAAGGTAAATTACCCACTCTCATTTATGAGCATATTTTTTTACACTTGACTTTGTATAAAATGATAGTCATATGGAATGCCTACTCATAAAATAAACGGGGAAGTAAGCGCCCTCGAGATGTGTGGGATCCAGGCAAACAGCTTAAGCTTGTTACTGACGCAATGATGGATGTCGCACAAATGCTAACACTCGTTCACAATTGAATAGGCAATAATTTAGATGCACGTATTAAACATTTAAATTATCTAACAGTACGCCGAGTTTGTATTTCTGTGCAATGTTATTTGAACATTAGAAATGATTTCAAGTATTTTTAACTGCTTACTTTTGGATTAATTTGGATTTGGGTTACGGAATGTAACAATCGAAAGTACTAACTAACTGCTGACTAATATTAACAAAACGTAAACCGAGATAAATATTTACGCTTCAATATGGATTGAATAGCAGCCTATCTCACACACCCTTAATTCAGGAAGATTGTTTAAAAAAACTAGCAAAGCCGACGAATTGTATACCAGCCCAATATATCTCGTGATTATTTTAACCAAAGGAAAACTCGGTATCTTAGCAACAATAAAAATATACACATTTTGAATACAACTGTGTTTAAGTAAACAAATTAGCAATATTTGTTAAAGGTCTCTGTTCTTGAAAATGGCAACTTTTCTTAAGACTGTGGTGATGAATGAATGCAAACTTAATCCAGATAAGATTCGCTCTGGACCTTTTGGAGGGAAAAGTGTCGTTTTTATTTCGACTTTTAATTATTTTGTGAAATCTAGTTTAAAGTGGAATAGGATAGTGCTATTGTGCCTTAATCGAAGATTAAAACGCGAAATTATACGAATGTCGAACTAAAATACCCGTATCGGCCCGTTCTAAGGAATCCCGAGTCAATCCAAGCACGCCGCCTCAAATTGCCTATCCTCTTTGTGGCGGCCATATTTACAGAAACATAATTCAACTTTATGTACCTACCAAAAAAGAATAATGTACCAAGACTTGGCTGTATGGTGTAAAACCTTTGCCTTTTCCTTTATGGAAAGAAGAAAAAACAAAAATTAATCCAGATAAAGTGTATCTGCGAGGAAACGGTCGTAAAGTGTTTGTCCCAATTTTACTGTCAAAAAATATTGCAGGAACACTGAATGTTTCCACCCTGGTGTATTGATAGTAAGTATTTTGGTTAGGTGGTCAAACCGAAGCGCTGCGCTCGGGCATGGGCTCGTGGCTGCGACGGCGATGGGGACGGCGCCATTGCCCGCTCTGAGTGGGTGTCCTGCTTGCTCGCCAACCCTGAGCCGCCTGCGCCGGACTGTGAGTATCTCAGACCATTTCTGTTTATTGAACAACTTTATTTTTGTTTACACTTAGATTATTTTCTTGTTTTTCTTTTCTTCCTCTAGTATGCTTTGTGTTGTAAATGATAATTTTACATAATTTTTACTTAATATCTACTTTTGTGGTACTTGGTACTTGGTGTAACGGGCTGGTGTCCGCAACTCGACGTCAAGGCGCCTATTTTGTGGTAAATCACTGATACATGATTGTGATACGGTGACTGCACACGTTAACACCAGCTTTACATTATTATTTTATTTTGGTAGACTTACTGTAAATATAAGGCATGGCTCCATTTATTGTTGCAGACGTTAAGCCACCACGAAGTAAATGCGCACAACAAACACGTTGAATAAAAAATTTCAAATTATTTAACATATTTCAGGGGTCTGCGTTTTCTTTCGACATGCACGTAGCGCTTACTACTCGTATAATTTAATTTGCTTAAAATGACTTTACACTAATAAAGATGTTGATTGGATATAGCCGTAAACTTGCAACATTAACGATACGATAAAAATGTAAATACATGTGCAAACATAATAATAATATATAGTCTCTCTCCGTTTCTTCATGTCGTTGAACGCAGACGATGTGAGTGGTCCCGAACCTGAGGACGACTACACCGAGGTGGAATCCCCGTTGGACCCCACCGCAGGTAACCTATCACCACATCACTAGAATACCTATTCTCACCTACCTACCTACATACAGTGTTAATAAAAACAAAACACTAAGTCCACATAAATGAAATGTACAGGTTTTGAAATCTTGGTATTTCTTAAGGACTAAATGCACCGGTAAACACCACGTATATATGTATATATAACTAAATTAAGAAACCACCGAATAATGGTAGGCTGTTAAGTAAATAGGCGTAATGTTTTATCTGCTTATTTACACAAGTATTAATAATACTATATTCAGCTTACGTATATAATTTTTAAGGGTGTGCAATTTTTTCAACTGCATACAGCGTAATAGGGTAATTTCCAGGTTAGTTTTCTCTGCCCAATTTCTGTAACAATTAACCTGAAAATTACTTAATAACGGTATGACAAATCAAATGTAAAAGGCATGTAACTTAATGTATAAATGCTTGTGAACTTATAGGTACAACACCAAATTCAGACCACAAATTGTATACAAGTAGGTACTCATTAATTTGTGCCCTACTTCCGATTCGTAAACGCCAAACAAGAATGCAAATTATTATTATTTTTTTTTAAATTTATTAAGGCTTTGGCAAAGCCATCAGCCTAAACATGAAGTTTAATTATGTTTCTGTAAATATGGCCACCACAAAGAGGATAGGCAATTTGAGGCGGCGTGCTTGGATTGACTCGGGGTTTCTTAAAACGGGCCGATAAGTGTATTTTAGTTCGAGATTCGTATAATTTCGCGTTTTAATCTTCGATTAAGGCACAATAGCACTATCCTATTCCACTTTAAACTAGATTTCACAAAATAATTGAAAGTCAAAATAAAAACGACACTTTTCCCTCCAAAAGGTCCAGAGCGAATCCGCAAATTATTATTAATCGAGTTGACAAACTGCTATTGGAAAAACTATAAACTTTTTTTATGTCAGTGCTGCCAGGTATAATGAGGAACTCGTTCGCATCTGAAGGCTCCGACAACAGAAGAGAAGATGAGATCAACGACTGCCACACAGACCGTCAAGCCGTTTTAGATGAACAGGTAATTGAGAATCTGTTTTGTTTAACCGACATTAAAAAAAGAGGAGGTTCTCAATTCGATTGTATTTTTTGTATGTGTGTTACGCGATTGCTTCGACATTTCTGAACCGAAATCAATGATTTTTTCTTTGTTGGAAAGGGGGCCCAAAATATAGTACAATTTGAAGAAAATATTCCACCTCTAAGAGTGGAAAATGAATGAGGATGAATCCGGTTTATTGGATTTCACCCACTTTCCGTTAACCAATTTCAATAAAACTTGGCTGCAAATAGTGCAATTCTACAAACTTATGAGGTCGGTTTTTTCTAATAAAAAAGTGAAAAAGAATCATTTGTATATAATTGAATAGCATTTTTGTTTGTAGCGAGTAGCGAAAGTTTTTTGTTAAGAGCGTCGTAATAATAATATAAGGCAAGAGCGAAATTGTAACTTAGGTAATTTTCGTAATATAGCCTTGCGACTATCTACTGCTACTCTGTGCGTTATATAAACATCGTTGGTTTGAAGTACCTAAAAATGTTTGTTGCTCCTTTAAATGCAGAAAAATATACCCCACATCCTCTCCAATTCTTGTAACTCTCTACAATATTAGTCGATAGAGTTGCAATAATCGGAGAGGATGTGGGTTATATTTTTCTGTATCTAATGGAGCTGTAAAAGTTTTTGACGTAACTCCACGTATACCATTCTTCCATGAGCGGTGCGATTTGGTGAGGATGTTAAGCCGATGACCTCAAATAGAACGTCGGGGTATTTCAATCACTAGATGTTGTTACATGAGAGACCGTTCAGTGGTCACCAGTATCGTCTGACAATGGTGGTCTTATGTTACAGTTGTTTTATTTAAACATGTTTTTGTGCATTTTGGTGTAATTGTACCGTTATATATCCTATTATTTATATATAATTTAAAAAAAATTGTATATATAATTTAACATTCTAATAGAAAGCCGGCGGGGCGGTCTTGTACGTACCGGAATGCACAGGGGATGGTCGCTATGCCCGAGCGCAGTGTTACAAGACGACGGGTTACTGCTGGTGCGTCCATCAGGATACCGGCAAACCTATACCCGGCTCCTCAGTCAAAGACAGGAAACCTGATTGCGATGCCGCACCGCAACATGCTAGCCCCATGAGAGGTGAGTATAGAAGTTTTACTATGTATTTAAAGTAATTATTTTGTATAATCGCCACGGCTGGCAGGCGAACTCGTAGAAGCCTCGTGTGCAATGTAACAGACTTGTGTTTGTTCTAAGCTCGGTAGAAACGACGAACAATAACATTGAACATGTAGTACAATAGAATCAATTTATATTTCATCAGGTTGCCCAGAGCCCATTAAATCAATCTTCCTTCGAGACTTAATGAGCTTCTTCATTTCCAAGATGACGGCGTCGTCAAACGGCACGGGTCCCGGGTGAGTGTACCTACTGTGCCCCAAATAATAATTTTTTTTTTAAACATGCTCGGAAATGTGTGCATTACTTTCAAAAAACGAACACGGAAAGTTTGCCATGTGGCTTGTCATTTATGGACCGTGCGACTTCTTCCTGGTCGTGGCCTGCAAAGCAAGTATGAAAATCCATTAGGGCGCATTTATTTGACACGAATTTCATCTCGCTCACCCCGCGCAATCGTCGAGCGGAGTCCGCGTTGCCACCGCGCAGCAACCGCGTACGTCTAACTGTCATGGCAAAATACGCTCTATTCGTTTATCTTTTACGTTTTACCTTAAATGAGCGTCCCGGGGACGCGGGTGAGACTGGCTTGAATTTGGTCTACGCGGTGGCTGGGCGACGGCCGCGCGGTTGTATTATTCAGAGGAATTTAAATGTTGTTGCTTAGTAAATAGAATTCAGATTCGCCATTGATGTACATGAAGGCATGGTAAGTGGGCGGTCGCGGCGCGGTGGCCGCACGATAACTTTCGCCTCGGTTAACTGGGCGCTTACTGTCCACTTCTCTAAACTTTTAAATCTACCTACTAATAATATTGACTGCCTCCGAGGTCGAACGGTTGCCATGCCGGACTGCCGCGTAGAGGTTCGATTGCCGGGCCGGGACAAATATTTGTATGGCCTACATTTATTTCTCTCGGAGTTTGGGTGTCGTATGTGGTTGTCTATGTGTGTTCCATGGCACCCGCGGCACAGGGTTTTCCTAGTGCGGGTCTGTGTTGAGTGTGTGCGTTATTATTATTATTATTATAAACTATGTAAACAGGCAAAAGAAAAACTCATACAGGCAACTGCCCAGTGCTCATAGTTGCGATGCGAGATTTAAAAATACTTACCTGTACCGCTTATCTAAAAAAAAAAGAAAATAGCGATAACACCTAAGCTAAAGTGTTTTGGTATTCTTTTGTTTTTCCGTCTTTTTTGTATTTTGGTCCCGAAAATGAGTGCTAGTGAAAATAGCGATAACGAAAATACAGTACGTAATAGATACATATTCAAACACATCTTCAGAAGTGAACTTCTTTTCAACACATTATTAGTAGTGTGTTGAACTTCTTATTGTGCCTGGAAAAACAATAACAATTTCTTTTAGCAATTGTCGTAACACGTCAAAAATATTACTTTTAATATTGTTTTTTTATTAGGTACTTTTTCTATTAAACATTTTCCCGAGTTTAGTCTTTTATTATTTCCTCACATTGTTTGAGAAAAATTCTATACCTACATGCCTTGGCGGGAACGGGGATTGCTTGACTCGTAGCTCGCTGGCGCTCGTCCTTGTAACTCATACTCGTCCAGCAATCCAGAAATCCAATTACCAAAGGCTGTAAACTACGAGTAAAATCAGATCTTAACAATTGCTGTGTACTGTTGTAGGGACTTGGTCAAATGGGGAGCGTCGAAAGAAGAACAGGCTGCGACTTGGACGTATGTGATGTTGGATAAGGATAAGAACAAAGCGCTAGACAGACGAGAGTGGAAGGCTTTTCACCAGCTAATCAACAACTCGGAGTCTTTACGCCGCTGCGGGCGCAAGTTGCCTCGTTACTGCGACGTCAACCATGATACTAGGATAAGCATTACGGAGTGGATGACTTGCTTGGAAGTGACACAGGCTCCACAAGGACAGAACAGTAAGTATAACTTGCAATGGTTCCTTTTATTCTTTACCGTCAGACTGCATTGCATCAAAAATTATAGAACGTGTTGTGTAGTCATGGACACGTGGTGTACTTATTAATTGTAGGATTTGGTGATGGTCTTCATGAGGATTAAAGGCAAAACAATACGACGCATTCATACCATCACGCCTGTCCTCGCGCGATGGTACGCGAGGTAGGCGAAGACCTTGAGCCATCGACTATTGAGCTCTACACTTGCTGTGCTCCTGACAAACTTCTTTCGCTTCCTAACACTCGTATCAGCCTATTCATTTATATCCGTTTAAACATGGCACTTTTAACCTGACCTTCGTAAACCGTCGAGGTCTACCTCTCCTCACATCCTCTTCCATCCATATTCGTAGGTACTATATTTGTCGCTCTACCTGCGCCGTCAATCTACTCAAACTTTCTACATTATCAAACTATCGAAGAATTCCCCGTTTGAATCCTGGTCATTATTACACCATCTTTGACACCACGACGATCTTTTAGTATATTCTTCGACATTCTGTCTTTAAGAGTAACACTGTATATGTTCATGGCGCGGAAACGTTCATTCTTTAGCATTCAACCTATTTTCATGCTTTCTCTGTCGTATCCAACGCTATGGTCTGACCAGTGGACGAGTAAAAAGTGGTAGTGGTATTATAAATAAAATTGACTTTTGCTGACGCTCAGAATTTGAAGAGGAAAGTGGTCTTATTTTATTTTAGGGTGTAGGGTAGGGTACTAATAACAATTCTTATACAGAATGCTCCTATTATAGAAAACTGTACAGAATGCAACGACAACTAACATTTTTACCTTGTTAAGTAAGTATGTCTACTGTACGTCTGTCGGTTTTGAACGATAATAGTACTAGGGAAATTACAACCACATGTTTCTTTTAATCTTATAAGTTTGTTGGGCGCAGTTTTAGTGCCCCACAGATCTTTGAGATTTAAATCTCCGAGCGGCACTGCAACTGTTACGAGTGGGTGTATCGCTTACCGCTAGGCGCACGACTTGTTCGTCCTGTCACTTGGTATCATAAAAAAACGTTGCCCGTGGAAATTGTGGAAGTGAATTGCAATAATAGTCTCCCCTGGAACCACTAGTAGTTACACGGGCAATAATAATCTCATACCGTCAGTAACTACCGTAACTACCAACAGGCCTAGTAGTAATTGAATTCGTATGGAATTTAGAGCCATGTCTTCAATTTTTTAATATGCCTTTCAAATTCAAATACTTTTAATGTAAGTTTGAAACTTAGAAAATGGTAATCTGAAAATATGCTCCGGAATCTTATCGTAAAAACGTATAATACAGTTCCCCATAAAAGAATCGTTTACCTTAGTTAAACGAAGTCGTGGTACCATGAGTTTGGACTTAGTTCTAAGGTTGAATAAGAATAGAGGTTGATTTGTATTTGCTAGTTAAAATGCATTTTTAACCCACTTCAAAAAAGGAGGAGGTGTTCTCAATTCGACTGTATGTATGTTACGCAATAACTCCGCCATTTGTGAACCGATTTTGATAATTCTTTTGTTGGAAAGAGGGTACCTACCTCAGAAGTAGTACTATTTAAATTTGAAGAAAATATTCGACCTCCAAGGGTGGTAAACTAGGGGATGAATGACTTTTGAGGTCGGTTTTTTAGTACTCTGTACTGATGTTAGGTTATTATTGTATTGTTTGGCTTTTGGTTCGTTTGTTTTATGGAATTAAAAAACGCTTTTTATCTTGGTAGTAATACGGCAAAGTATTATTGCCCGTATTAGTAGTGGGAGTACCACGGACAACAACAATTACCTACCCGTGACACTACTAAGCCTGTCGGTAGTTACACGGGAGATTATTATTGTCACAAACAAAACAAAGGGAACAGAGTGGTCCAGTAAGCTTAAGTACTCTCCAACCTCTCGCCAATACATATAAATGCCAGTGATCGTTGCTTCACCCCTTTCCCAAGTGGCATTAATTTTGTTATTAATGTTATTAGAACGCACGTCATCTACATACGAGTATCATTCCCATAATTTTACTGTTACAGTAGTACTGTAGAAGGGCGACGTAATCATCCACCTTGGATTCAGTTAAAAAGCATGCCAAGTATACGAGTAAGTTACTCGGAATTAGTACATGCACATACAGGTGCACACGCGGAACAGTCTGGATGACAACATGCTTAACAGACACTAATTGTAACAGTTACTCTCACAATCCAAAAATTTATAAATAAACGTACGGTTATAGGCACAACTAAAACACAGACTCGCGCAAACACGTAGCCGCCTCATTTTAACACTCAGCTGCGATTGAGGACTAACAGAAAAAGGCCCACAGGGAGTTTTTTTTTATATGACGGGATATTATATTGATGGGACGAACAAGTCGTGCGCCTGATGGAAACTACACGCCTGTCCATAACAGTTACAGTGCCATGCAGAGCTTTTAATTGCAAAGGTCTGAGGGGCACTACCACTGTTTCGATCACCCTGAGACATAAGTTGACAAGTCCCATGTGCCTGTAATTTCACCAGCACCCTTACCTTTCAAAACCGGAACACGGTAATGCCGACATTACTGCTTAGCGGCTGAAATAGGTAAAGTGGCAGTCCTTCCCTGGACGAACTCATTCACAAAGAGCTCTACTGAAATATCTGTCCTGTAAGATGTATTTGTATGTGTTAGATGTTGAAGTACTAGTAGAAAGCAAGGAAGCAGATCTAAATAGAGATGCGCGTGGCGCACCGTTTGTCAATAACTGATAGATTAAAAAGACAGACATGATAAAAAATAGGCATGGCATTTAACTTGTGTCTGGTATAAGTGGCCTACCATGTGCAACCCAGAAGTAAGTTTAGTACAGGTTGATAAACTGTAATAAAAATCAAATTTAGCAGTGTGAAAATCGATACTACTATATACCACGTTACGATTCGGGTTGAATTCCAGGAAAGGTCGTTTAGAAAATTTAGCTTTTCTAAATTGGTACGGACTGGGTCTTTCGGGAGACACCATAGTTTCGTAATAATTAAGATTAGATTATTGAAGGCTTTTCTAAGAGGTGTCTTTTTTTGGTAAATGTAATGTTGGGCCGTCAAACATGAAATTTTAGGGTGTTAATTTCTCGAAATATTAATATTCGTACAAAAACCACAAAAGTAATCACTATCGCTGACATAATAATTGGCCAAAGGAAGCGACTGAACGGGCACTATTTGCAAATAAACGATGGGGGTACAAAGTTTTTGTAAAAGTATAAAGTTTTTGTCCTGAATACGCCTAACAGCTATTGATTAGAGTTGACAACACTGAATTTTAAAGCAAACCTTTATTGTTGAATAATTCGGAAACTATTACATTCAGAGACAAAAAAACTTTCAGCACAATTAGAGCATATTCTTCGGGTTTTCGGCCGTGTCGGTGATTCCGTTCCACCCCGTATATTCTTTGCATTGTTCGTTTTAGACTCTCATAGTTATTTAGTATTCGATATCACTATTTAAATGTTTCTTACCCGAGTAACGACGAAGGTCTTTATTTTTAAATTAGCTCTGTTACAAATTAGTGTACAATGTTTTTGCAGTACCCCAATTTGATGACTTTAATTAATTGGTGTTGTTTGGTATCAGGTAAATGTAAAAAAATTAAAGTACCTGTCCTCTCTTTCAGCGGAAACCACAAAAGCTCCGGGAAACCCGAGAAGAAAAGGTCCCAATCCCCTTGAATCCATCCTTAAAGCCGACGACTAACTAGGCTGATAATCACAAACAAGATCAAAGAAATAGATGACAACTTAGAACTAACGATAGTCAAGTGATGAAAGAGAACAATAATAATAAATTTAAGCAATTAATAATACTTATAAAATATGTGTTATAAGTGTTTTGAATATATTACAAAAATATAATTACGAAATAGACAAAATCGTATGCGAACATGATTTGCAAGATTCTCGGTTAGTTTGTATTTACTTACTACTTATAATTTATTTAACGGTCTAGACTCACTAGTCTTATACTTTTGTTCGTGTCTCAGGAAACGCAACAAGCAAAAGTTATGCTTGTCATAAGTGTATTAGTACTAGATAGAAGAGTCCGCAACGGCGAAAATTACGTCATCGAACAAAAGGTCTTAATTTTTAGTAACAGTTTATTTAAAACGGAATACTGTTGGAGGAACAATCACAACGAACATAGGACTACAAGTGCCATAAGGAAATCGCAGTTGGAATGCAGTCAGCGAGCCCTTTGGATGCACACGGTGCGATTGCGCGCCGACGACACGCTGTACTATTTTAGTAGTCGGTAGTGGGGTGGAGCGGTGGGGTGCAATTATATGACGATGTTAAGTAACAATAAGCAGTGATCAGACTTGAGAGAGTTAATTTACCTAAAGTATGAACGTTTTCTTAGTACGGACATACCCATTTCACGTCATCAATGCGTATAAAATGTCTTTTTTTTACTGTTCATTTTCTAAATATTCCAAAATATAGGTTGTCTCATGTTTATTTTGTAAATGGCTAAAGTATTTAAATTCGTAAGTACCCATAGAAACACAACTCTAATATAATTTTTGAGACAATAATTTGAAGCAAATACTTAATAGGAAATAATAATTAGTCGCCAAGGTACTCAAATTTCAATAAACAATACGCAGTTCCGAGAAGACCTGGGATTTACAGAAGGGAATATTCACATCATTCTTTACTTTAGTTAAATTAACTCTCTCAATTCCGATCAGTGGTAATAATATAAGCCATATAAAAAAACTATAATTAATATCGAAAATGATTTGAAAATGTTTAGTGGATTCATTACTTTATACTCATAGCAGATATTTGGTGTTATACTGCTGTTATTGTTTATTTGTTTGTTAATTAAAATATTAACTTCGAATCGTATATCGAATAAAGATTTTTAAAGCCGATGCTTAATGGGCGTAGGCTATCAATTACTGAAAACTTTCATTCTCAGCGTGGGACTACGTATTGTGTTAAAAGTATTAATGGTTTTAAATAATCCGTGTGAAATATAAGAACTATGTGATATTTTAACGATTATTTTTATTTCTAAATAAATAATTTAATACTTGAACATTTTACCTATTTGTCGTATTTTTTACATGCACAACAATCTACCAATGATTAAAAGACTAAATAACGTAGGTATGTGTAAAAGTATCAGAATTTGACCAGGGACCATCACTGCAAATCGTGTTAAAATATTATAACTGGACATCATCAGTGCAATTTATTTTGTGAACGGTTTTCTTATACTCGTCGATGACTTCGGTGAGAATCCTCTGGAAGATGCCCTCGAAGATCTGGTTCTTGATGGCGGCCTCGTCGACGTGTAACGCAGTCCACTCAGATTCGCAGCGGCGCCACTCCGTGAACAGAATGTCGTCGATATGATCAGATCGTCGCGCACCCACGCCTGCCAGCGTAAAGTATTAACTTAACATTGCTTATTTTAGTATATACACTGTCTTTTGAAATACACATGATTTATGAATTCCGTCCGGTTTTCCGTTCTTTAAGGCCCGTCAAAACAGTCCAGTTTCACCGCGCCTGTACTTGCGCAAGAAAGGAGGAAAAGTCCAGAAAACATGTCGAACACGGTTCACAATACTCAAAAAAACATGGTATGTCTCCAAACCGCATTAGACTGGCGTGACTGCCTATGCCGAGATATGTATATATATATATATATTAGATAATGTCACGTACGTTGCTTCGATCCCAAAGTAAGAAACTAAAGCACTTGCGTTATGGAAAACAATGACAGTACCACAAACACCCTGTGTTAACGTGCTAGCGACTAATTTAATATAATGTAATAATGTCTAATTTTGACACCACCAATGAACAGTACACCAACTTAATTTTTGGACCTGTTTTGTTTTTATTTTGCTTCTTGTTTCTTTTTTTCATACGAAATTCTTTTTTTTTGTTTTAATTTTTCGTATTTTGTTTTTGGTTTTTTTTCCACAAAATCGGGGAGCACAATATTAGTAAATAAATACAGCTATTCACAAAAATAACAACAACTGACCAAAAGGTACAGTTGGCGTAGTGTTCATTATTGGAGGTATTGAACCAATAATGATAGACCAAAAAGAAAAAATCTTATACAAGCGATCACGTGACTGTAAGTGGTACAAAATGGTTAAATATTTCGAATGTCGAACTTGCAGTCGTATACAAGGCGTCTCACGACTATAGGGCACGGAGGAAAAGTACATTAAATATTGTAGATAGGCTTCATGGAAACCTAAAACTGCAGGATGTTCCTCTAAATTAAGATACTATGTTACTTATAAGGAATAATTCCTTATAGTTGATTGCTTGTAATCGGCTTTATAAAAATACAGAATGTTTCTTTTTTCACATCGAAATGATTCGATTACCTGAAGAAGAAAGTATATTTTTAATAGTATTTCAATGCAGTATTACTTATTTTTCAAAATGAAATGTCTCAATGACGCAAAATATCCTATCCACAATATTTAAAGTACTTCCCATCCATACTCCATACGTCTGGAACGCCCTGTACATCGACGGTATCTACGAACACTGTAGGCGCAGAATAGCGACTGACATCAATACGTGGTAACGGATAACATAAGGACTTTCTTAGCAGACAGTATTTAGAGTTTAAAAAAATGTTTCATAACTAAGTAAAATGCGATATTGTTTAAACTAAAAATAAACTGTTAAAACAGTATTGTTAAATGTAAGATATCAAAATTTGGTATATTCGATTCACTAAGAAATTTCAAATCACCACTTTAACAAAATAAATCTAAAACACGCTTATGCAGCAATCTGATCATTGACCGTACAAATACCGATTCTAGAAAATGAAAACTA
This sequence comes from Hyposmocoma kahamanoa, assembly GCF_003589595.1. Taxonomy (NCBI): domain Eukaryota; kingdom Metazoa; phylum Arthropoda; class Insecta; order Lepidoptera; family Cosmopterigidae; genus Hyposmocoma; species Hyposmocoma kahamanoa. The sequence goes on along the minus strand of NW_020653200.1, from coordinate 14,733,720 downwards.
CCTCAATTGTATTTTCTAATTGGTGCTATCTCATACTATCTATCCACAAAGTGTTTTAGTGAAGTTTAGAATTTGGCCCGACGTATAAACAGATGTTCATTCTACTACGTTGCATATTACGGTAATAAATATTTCCATATCAAAACACACACGTTCTGCTCTCCTGCAACAATTGCAATTTGCAGATTGCGTAGTGCACGTAGATGCCGTCGTTTCTTACTATAGTAGTTAGCCTGCATAGGTAGAGAAAAGGTTTACCTGAAACAACCGTGGTACCAAGGCCTGATAAAAGCTCTTTGACTGCAGTTGTTGCACTAGCAGCCAGTTTCTCTCTTTCAATGGGTGATTTCTGTGGTAGCAAATTATATGCATCCCATGGCTTATCGCTTTGTTCTAATTTCTGTTTGTTTATTGTTTCTTCGCAATAATCTTGTAAAAAAACATCGAATATGTCGTCCGCCTCGATGGTAACTTCGGGTTTCTGACACAATTGCTTGTACACTTTATCATCAATGGTGTCGTCTACTTGGAACACGCGCGAAGCTTTGGGTGTTCGCACATCGGCTGGCGGAGTGTAGGGTGGTGGAGGTTTGTCTGGGATCTCCCGCACGGCGAGTAGCTGACATTGCTGTTGCTCTAAAGCTTTAATCTGTGAATAACAGTGCGATAGCAAACCAGTTTGAGGGACGGTGGATCAAACATTTACAATAAATCAAAGTTTAATTCTGCCCTAATGTGTCCAAGGCGCAACAAGTCTATCAAATACGATTTAATTTGCTTGATTTGGTCAGACATCGCTTTACAATATCACAAAATATACATTTTAGAAAAGTACTCACTGTACTAAAGTAGTATATTTGTATTTAAATTTGATTAACTTTATTTAAATTTGGAAGATAGACCTATTTATTTTGTTTTATTTTTTATTTACATTGACCATTATTTTAGAATTTTAAAAAAGCTTACTTCTCTTTCGATAGCGAGCTGCTGCCGACGCAGCTCCTCTGCCTCGTTGAGCACAGGTGACGTCAAAGATGACAGCGACATCGTCTGACCGCTGCTTTGACTCTCTAGAACATTTAACATAGATTCACTACTAAGCTTATAAGGATCTTAAACAGGTCGGCTACTTTAATCGTTGTGGCACCATACCTTGGGATGTTACGGTGGCAACGGATCCAGTGGGACTTTTCATATAAAAAGTACCATCAGGCGGCACCGCATCGTCTGGAGCAAATGCTCCTGCGGGCACCGGCAACGGCCCGGTCAGCATGCTGCTTGAGGCCAACGTCTCTTCCACGTCTAACAACTGTTTGTTATCACTTTCCACTACAATGTTCAAAGTGTTCTCCGGCACTTTATCCTCTTTGTCTACATCGTATGTTCCGACTTCCTGAGATAAATGTGAGACATTTTGATTCAAACAAATCTCCATTTTTTTCGCTTCCACAATCGAACGGTCTTTGAGAAGACCCAAAGTGGAAACATTGTCTTCAAGTACTAGTAGAGGCAATTTGTCTTCATTCGCTAGACCTTTGTAATATTGGTCTAGCTCTTCGACTAGACTCCTCGCCGTCGATGGCGAGCTCGGGGCGCTGTCTTGATCCCTGTTTTTTATTTGATCCATGAACGTGTCGATGACATCATTTTCGTTCTCATTTTTAGTATAAGAATTAGTGTTTAATATATTCTTTAAAGCTTCTTCATTTACCTCATATTGTTTCCCAGCACTGAAAATTGGTGGCAGGGACATGTTTTGGAAAAGTATGTTTAGATAACTGCCGTCGACAGTTACGAAATTTTCAGCGGCAGTGTCTGTTGCCGAGTCAACGAGAGAGGATCCCAGAAGACTGTCCCCCGTCTGGACGCATTTCTCGGCAATGTTAGCAGGAATCTTTGCTCTTTCCAAGGAGAGCAAATGGGTGTCCGACCTAGTTCGAGGCGGGGTTACGTCGTCGCATCCGCTGCTTGACAAGTCGAAACACTTAAGTGGAGCTATATTACGATCTGTAACGGTGCTCCTTTTCAGTTTTTTCTTTCCTAATAGTATGTGGTCTACGGTGACGTTACTCTTTAGCTTTAATTCTATATTGTTCTTTGTCTTCATAAGCGCTACTTTGCGCTTCTCTGATAGAGCGAGAAGCGCTTTTCGCATTCGTTGCATTTCCCCGCATTCGTGCTGTAATTTTAGAAGAGCTCCGCGCTGTTTTTTCTTTAACGTTGATATATCCGTGTTCTCCAATTTCTTCTTATTCTCCAGCCACAGAATTTGAGATTTAGTAAAATCTTTGAGAGCATCTTCTCTCATTTTCAATACAAACAAGAGGTTTTTGGCTCGTCTTTGTTCATCGCGGATGAGTAAATTGAGCTGAAATAAATAATGCAGTTATCAAATGTTTATAATCCAACATAGTCTACATGCAATACAAATAAACTAAGCGTATTTGGCACATTTTCACATCTTTTTGTTAACGTATCACTTGCGTACGTGACAGCAAAGCAATATGAAAAGAATTAAAAGGTTCGCAAATATGTAACATTTTTCCAACGTAATGTTTACAGTAAAAAGAATAACAATTACCAGACAAAGACTCTTGGATGCCATTGTTTCAGTATCAGTAGTCGCGCCATTTTCTAACTTTGAAAATAGCGAATCGTATTCCGGGTTACCAAACCCAGAATTATTGACCCAGTTCTCAACTTTGCCATCAGCGCAACATTTGTCAGATAATGAACAATTTTCTAAGTACTGTAACGATTCAAAAAATGAATCAATAAAATTGAGTTCTCTTTCGAACTGTTTACAAATGTAATCGTTTTGTAACAAACCAGTATTGACTCTTATAGAGCTAATGATATCAGACGGTTTAATTAATTTACAGCTGACGTAGGGAGAGGTACAACCAACAGATGTAGTTACTTTAAGATGATTCAAGTGTTCAATTTGGACTGCTTTTTCTTTCGCCGCTTGAGTTTTCTCCATGGTATGAGCTGCTGATACTTGACCTAGCTTGTCAATATTCTCCGTTTTAAAAACTGCCATGACATTCAAAGGATAATTTAGTAGACTAGGCGACAGATTAGAAATGGAGTGACCTAAAGAACTAGTCTCATTCATTCTACTGCCTAAATCCATGTTAATCTCTTGTTTAGTGGTGTAAGTTAAGGTGCGTTGACTTAGTATCAATGAAGGATGCATTTGGTGTTTATCTTCGCCACCAATCAATGAATGGCTACTCTGAGGGCTATCATCGCTTCCATCGTTGTCGTTCTTGGTAGGATTTTTTAGAGGCTGGGACTCCAAAGTAAACGGTTTCAAATTTTGTTCGGGACTCTTTCGGATGGTATCTTCATTATTTACATCCTCTTTATTTTTTAAAGGCTGCGATTTCAAAGTGAACGTATTCCATTTCAATTCAGGACATTTTTTATGGCTGCCCCCGTCATCAAAATTATCTCCCTTTACAGGAATGCCATGGAAAGGCTGTAAAACCACAGTGGACAAACTCTGTTTATGATCTATAGAGACTGTATTTTCTTTGAGTGTACATTTCCTATCTTTCGTCAATTTAATATTTGGAGTGTTGAGGCAATCATATGATATTTTCAAATTATTGATGTCTTCTTTAGACTGTTGAAATTTACCATCCAACATTTCTGGCTCCATTGTCTGAGCTCCATTGGTATTTGAATCTTGTTTTTTTTGTACTAGCACTACCTTAGTAATGTACATATTCCTTTCTGTTCCGACATTGCGCTCAACATTATTGGACTCTACAGAAGTTTGGCTTTTGACCTTCGGAAATCGCGTTTGATTTGGCATTGTTTTCGTAGCAGTATTATCAAGTGGTACATGTATTTCGATCAACCCTTTATTATTTTTGAAAATTTCACCAACTTTGCATAATTTTGGCGCGATGGTGGAAGCTTTAGGTCTAAGAAGGGCTTTCTTTGAAGACATTTCAGATCGAAATATAGTCTGAGTTAATTTACTCTTTATATGACACAAATCTGGTTCATTTACACTTGGTGGTATCATACTTTTGCTTACACTAACCTTAGACGGACCATTATGACTTCTATTATTAGGTATATTTTCTGTGAAACAGATAAAAATTATTAGAATGGCATAAGAACTCGTAACTAGCGTTATACTATGCAACATTTGAGCTAAAAATAATTAATGTAAGAACTTACGTTTTTCCTTGCTATGAACGTTTCGAAATTTTGGATTCTGTGAAATTTGGTCGCAGTTGTTGTTTACAAGTTTACCCTTGTCGTTTTTAGAAACATATTTATTATTGGTACAACTGGCAACTTTGACACTCGATTTATCTACCTTCCTGTTTGCTAAAATAAAACAAATAGTCAGCAAGGGGTATGTCAAGGGTATATATATATATAATGCCGTAGGTGTAAAGGTAAGTCATTTAAAAGCTAAATCGACTAATGGAGATAATAAGATTGTGTATTTTACTAGCAAAGCGATTATAATATTATATATATACACTTTTTTGAAATGTAGTTTTCTAATGAAAGAAACTACGCACCTACGAAAGTTTTCTTGTTGTAGGTGTTCTGTCCAAAGAAACAAAAATAGAAAAGATCTTTTCTTTTTTTTAAATGAGTTTCACCTTTTAACCGGCGACATCATATAAATTATGCACAGTAAAAATCAATCATACAACCTCAGAAAATTATAAAATAGTAATAAAACGAAAACTTGAGCATGGTTACTGTTAATTATATTTAACAAGGTAAGATGCTAAAGTTTTCCTATGCGAGTACCGTACCCAAGATCGAAATTCATTTGGTCGATTAACGTGAGGTCGAATGAATGTTAGATTATTCTGTCACTGATCGAATAAACGAATGACCCAATCAAATTTAATCGAAAGAACTTTGTGCTTTTATGTCATTGATCGAAAACATTTTTTGTCGATGCACGTTCGGTCGAAAGAACTATTTGCTTTTGTGGTACTCATTGATAACATTATCTGTCGAAACACGTTTGGTCGAAAGAACGACAGATCTTCCTTTTGGTGATCGAATTAATCATTTACCGATTAATGTCATGTCAAAAGAACCGCAGGTATTGTAGTGTGAAACTACGGACCCTTATCATCTTCATCTCTCTCATTATGCGTTTTCTAGGAAACGCCCTTACTTTTCCTGATTCCTGAAAGAGTTCCAACTAATATTTACTATAACATGAGTGTCTAAATTACTTAAATTTTGTTTCTTTCTTTCTTTAGTTGTCATCCGCTCCAGATGAGAAAAAAAAATTTGAAATAGGCTTATTTATAAGGAGTAGTCAGCCGCTCCAAAGTTGAAGGACTAAGAGCAGTAGAGCTCGAAGCAAAGAGAATCCTAAGAGCGGAAGGGCTCGGGGCAAAAGACCTACGAGATTAAGGGCTCGGGTCATTCGTTTATTCGATCAGTAACAGAATAATCTAACATTCATTTGACCTCACGTTAATAAACCAAATGAATTTCGATCTTGGGTACGGCACTCTTCTTTTGCATTGTTTACGCTATCGAAAATAGTAAATTTAAACGCTTTAGTGACCGCCTACCATGGTCATGTAGCAACCAACCTTATGTATGGAATCATTTTCTGGGGAAATGCACCGCACATTGAACGCATATTTAAAGCTCAAAAGAGATGTATTCGGGCTATATGCGGCTTGAAAAAAAACAGATAGGTGTCAACCACATTTTAAAAATTTGAAAATACTGACTCTACCATGCTTATATATATTTGAAATTTCCTTTTCGTAAAGCGTCATCTTAATTTATTTGAATTCGTCACACGAGCCCGCCGTTCTCATCAACTGAAAATTAGATCATGTAAAACTGCTCTACTTCAAAAGAGTGTAATAGTAATGGCTACGAGAATATGTAACAAACTTCCACTTGAAATTAGGAATTGCAATGATTGTGCAGAATTTAGAAAATTATTATTTAATTACCTAAATGATATGACATTCTATAATATTGAAGAGTTCTTATAACATTTACATTGCATATTATTTAATTTGTTATTGATTATTATTTTACTACTGTTATTATGTTTCATTAGTATTAGGTTGCGTTAATTGGACTGCATGATTGTAATAATATTACAAATTATTGCATGAGAATTACTAAAACTAAGAAAACTTTGTATGCCATAAGGCGGATCACTGTGATTCAAAATTCATTCTTGTAACAAATTTATAACCTGTGTATCACAAAGAAATAAATGATTTGATTTGAACAATATTATTCTAAATTATAACAAAGTTTACGAAAAAATAACTGACAAATAAGTAATATTCGACCAAATTAAAAGACAACTTCAAGATGAAGCTTCACTCTCATCATGCGTCTTTTAATTTGGTCGAGTAATACTTATTTAACAGTTATTTTTTCGGACAGATGTCGGACGGAGAATGAGAGTAGACCCCAGTTCCAAATCCGAAAAATGACGGTCCGAAGTAGTGGTAGTAGTATTTATATAAGATATTGCGCACTAAATCCGATTCCATCTTTAAAAATCGAGAATAAAGGTTACTTCGATCCGCGAAAATACTGTTCCGAATCGAAGTAACCTGCATCCGATCAGAGTCCGAACGTGGCGGTGATGACGGCTACGCGGAGGGATGAAGGGAAACACCAAGTATCGATACATATAGTGTTTTTTTTTATGGAACAATATGGAGAAATCCGAAACCTTAGAAGATACAAGGAAACTGTCTTAGAAACCATTAAAACTATTTTGTGAAAACAATTTTGGCATAGTCAATTTTTTGGTCAAGTGTGGTCAAGTTGTCCATAAAAATGAATAAAATGTATCAAAATTTTCTTTCGTGCTAATTTCCTAAAGGGCTCATATCATTGTGTGCCACGAAAAAATCGGGACAGCAGAAGTTGGTCTAATGTCAATATAATAATTTGTCGTACAAAATTAATCAAATTGACTAATTTTTTTTATGCTAATCAACACGGTTTCTGGATTTGGGACAGCAGAAGTAGCTCTGGGGGCCTACCATAACCTTGAAGAAGAACAATTTTATTTCAATGTAAGATTAAAGTAAGCTTATTATAATATTACTCATATCCGTACCATGACGAACCTGTCAACCAAGTAATGTATTATTGCAAAAGTGATTGAAAGAACGAATGATTTCCCAATATGTCTATTCCTTACTAAAAATAGGAAAGAGATAACTCTATGTAAACTATATAATGGCGCCTCTTTCTTTTTTGTGGTTCCGAATCGTCTTATCGTAGTATAATGTTTAAGCACTTAATGTTATTTACATTCAGAGAATTTTCGACTGTTAAAAAAAAAGTATGTAATAATAAAATCTATTAAAATTAGTTTGTTTCGAAAATTCTTCTGCATTGTCATGAAGAAAAATAAATAAAACATGCTGAGTCTTGATAGTCACGTTGTGAATTCGGAATTATAGTCTGGTGTCAACTGTTACCTTTGTAAAAGAGCATGTAGATGGCGCTGTCATAACTATACGAAATAAACATCGCGTATTTTTATTTAACGAGAAATTATGTCGTATTGGCATTGACTTACAAATAAATAAGTCAATGCGTATGTGCTAGTAAAAAACAAAAACAAAGTTGAAGACATATGTGTAAATAAATAAGTTCAAATTACCTTTTAATCATTACAAATCAATATTTAGACAACAAAACTGAAAATAATATTGTTTCCATTGCATCCGTGTAACTATTTTAAGATTGCTAAATGACATAAGAGCAAATATTACTTTAATGTTAAAACCGCGTCATAGTACGAACTGAGCGAATGAATATTCAACAAAGCTGCCAATAAAACATCATAGTTTCGCGTTCAAATTAGCCGCTGTTAGCCGTGCTGCAGGCGCGTGGCGGCCGCGCGACTTTCACTTTTCATACAATTCTAGACGCGCTGCAGCAGCGCGACTGTCGCGCGGCTGCCGCGCGGTTGCAGCGCTTCTAGAAACTGTATGAAAAGTGACAATCGCGGCAACATTACAATAAGCTTACTTTAAGCGCGTTTTGGTACGAAATGTCAATGTAAGGTTAAAGTAGTATTTCAATTTCAATTTCAATTTATTGCTTCATATAAAAGTTTACAACAGTTTATTGTTTTAAGAGGTTGTGGTAGGCCCCCTGGTAGGATGTCATGACTATAATTACTGTCATACCTGTCACGTACGTATTAAACCTGTCAATTCTATTAACAACAATTAAGAAACAACCGTACATTGTGTCACAAGGACGGTAAGGAGGCAATTACGAATAGAGGAACATTCAAAGCCCAAGCTGACAGCAAGGCCTTAGTACTCTTAAACGTTTGTAGTTGCTGTTCCATAAACTTTCATATAAACTGCTGTTCATACAAACTTTTTCATCACACTTTCAAGTTACAAAAAGGAAAGATAGACTTCAAAGCATTGTAGTTTATTCATATTACTTTTTTATTTATTTTTTATTATTATTTACAAGCAAGTGTGATGAACATTGAAGTAATTTTCTCCACAAACCGTTTTATACTTAGCCACGATTTAAATTTACGGACAAAACTAAAAAAATGAATAGCAGTTTCCTGTACTTCGATAGCTGTTTAATTTAATTGTCCGAGAGCATGTATTTTATATAACGTCGAACAAAATTTCCTGGATATATGTATATGATTAATTTCTCTATAACTTTTTGAGCAACATGTTTAATCTAATTGTGGTCGCACATGCGTCACTGGCTCGTTAATTGGCGAGTAGGGTGAAATAATGAAATATTGTTCAATTCCGTTACAAATGCATACTTACAAAGTGACTGAACAAAAGGTACCAAAATAATTGTTTTAGTTTTGGTGCCCACTTCATAGATATTTTGTTTTATAAAAATACTAAACCATCTAAATCCTTACATTTTATTATACCGCTTGTTGGTGTTCTTATAGGGTTTGCGTTAACATTATCACTTTTAACTGCTCCATGGGAATACCTTGCTGATGAGGTCTTTTGCAATCCTAAAAGAAATAATTGTTTTAAAGTAAAGCTAGCTCTCCATTTTTTGGATTTAGGAGGCAAATTAAAAATTGGTACCTTTCTTACAATATATGTAAAAAAATCAGGCAAGAATATAAAAAATCTCTCAATGTTTAGATTTTTTTAAATGTATATTATGTTCAGACCACGGTTCTCAAGTTATTTAAAATATTATCTTATACAAATGACTTTAAAATTAAAGTTTTGCTTACTACGAATATCACCATACTAACTTGTAATTTGCCGAGCATCATCTTGATCTGTAATGGTGACTGTTTTCCTCATAGTGTGTTTAGTGGTAATAAATTTCACAGGCACCTGAATTTCAGCATGAGTGGATGTCAAAGCTTCGTTTTCAAGAGCGATAATTTTACGTAATTTTACAGGTAGCACATAGTTCTCTGGTTGGCGCCATGCAGCTGAAAATACAGTACAAAATTTTAATAATTACTAACAACTGCGTGGTAATTGTAGTAGTTAAAACCAGGGCAATTTCTATTGACTATAGGACACATTAATGTTACATATTTGAAAGTGCCGACAGTGTACAAAAAAGAATAGTGTTTCTTTGAATAAGTAATGAATGTGAATATGAACATAATAATTACTTATTCGGCATCGTGAAAGTAAACAAGAAAATAAACTACTTTATAAATTTGATTGACATTTTCGCAATTTTTACAGATGTTATTCTATATCCGAAACTGAACTTAAATCACAAAAATTATCGCAAAAAAATATTCCTAATATTTCTATTCCTATATTCTTTACCCAGGTAACAAGGTTCCCACCCCGGGCCAAATTTAAATTACAAAAAAAAAACATTTTCAGTCACCTTCCCTAATTATTGTAAATAATTAATAAATTATAACAATATGTAATCATAATAATAAAAAATAGGTAATTCAATTTATAGGAAATTACTTCACTATCACTAGTTTGTTATAATTATTAACACAAAGATCAAACACTTGACGAATGACGACGAACTCGAACACAATTTTACGTACGGTTAATAGCGACATCTCTAGCCAGTGTGGTAGCTGTAAAGTTACCTAACTGGGTGACGAAATACTTTCATAGATTTCTCGTAGATGGCGCTACAGCTAAAAAGTCGTTGGAAACCAAATACAAAGATCCGACAACAAGCAAGTCCGCTGGTTTCTGTGATTGACATTCTCTGTGTAGCCGCGCCAAGCCGGAGTCTTGTGTATTATACATCTATGGTTCAACCCATTTATTTAAGTTTTCACAGCTCATGTTTTAACCAATTAGTGATGTCCTAATGCGATACCGATTCGATTTTTTTATAACAATCGATTTTATATACGAAGAAGTTTAAATCATGAATGTAAGCGTGTTCAAAAAAGAAGATATTGTCTGACTGAGATTGTGATGTTGTGTTTGACAATTTATGTACCCAACAATTAATAATTCATGTTAATGAGGATTCAAGTGATGATTCCAATTCATATGGTGAACAATCCAACAATTCATTTTAATAAACAATAAGAATTTATGATAATTATTTATAATTTGTTTCATTTCATTATAATTTATTAGACAGATACCAAAATTTATCAACTTGAATAATCTTCATTACATAATCTGTTGGCTCGCTAAATATCGGAGCGAAAGAGAACATCGCTTCACTAAAATGTAGAAATAAGGGCCCAGGAAGTATAGCATTTTTTTGCCTAGAGTGTGTCAATAATTACGGAACTTCGAAGGCATGCATATACCAATGGTTGGACAGAGTATAAGGAAGGTCACCGTTCCAAATATTTGTTGTGTAAACACTAAAGATATTGTGTTGGTGGTGATTAAAATAATTTTGAATTGATAGAGTGTAATAAATAAATATTTTAAATATCTATTGAATTTTTAGAGTCTAATTTGACTGTAACACATATTGTAATTGAAAATGACTTGCACTATAAATTATAATAGTCGTTTTTTATTCAATTAAGTAATTCATTACTTAATTCTGATCAATAGTCTTAAGTGACTGTACTCCATGGACATTGTTCGTCTAGTGTAAGCCAGAAGCCCAACACGACATACATAGGCTAGTAAATATGACAATCAATAAATCCTGATGGCATTAAGGAAATATACCTGCATATTACTTGTTAATTTCCTTGTATTAAAAACTAAACATTATGAGAACCGCCCATGGAATGTATTTTAAAAAATTTATATCATATTCTGTACATTTTGCAAAATTTGTACATGAGCTCCGAGACTAACACAGCTATAACCTAGAAACAATACATTGGTAGCATCTTCTAATAAAAAGGGGTGACTAATTGTAAAATTTTGTGACTGAAACTGAATAATTCACAACTTTTTCTGCATGCAATCAGATCTAAGTTAGGGCAGCAGTTTTAGAAATTCAAAAATGGTGCCACCAGACTGAGCTTATTCCAGTATGGACAATAAAACCCCTTAATAACTACTAAATCTAGTTGTTTGCAACTAGACCCAAGTAAACAACCACTTTTTTTAGTGTAATCAGATCTAAGCCAGGTGTTATGGTTCCCATGTTTGAGAAATAGTGCTGCTGGAATAAGTTCATTCCAGCATGGATAGTAAAACACCCCTACAACATTTGAATGGCGGACCAATTAAATCTAGTTATTTGCAACTAGAACTGACTAAATAGCGACTTTTTTCCAGCTAGTCAAATTTCAAAAACTCACTGGAATAAACCACTCAATTAAGTTAAATAATTTTAGTTTACAGCTAGTACTCCAAAAGTAACACATGTAAGCAAATTTATTTTATTACTCTCAATAACTATGTCCAGTGTTATGGGGCCACCTTTATAATATTAGGGGTTAAAGTATGAAATTGCCGTTTTATTGCAATAGGTTCTTTGAAGTTTCATAGAATCTTCATGGTTTGAGGTTTTCGAATGAAACTTTTTTCAAATGGTTTCTGTGATTTTTTTTTTTTTAAATTTGAAACATTTGAATATCGACTTTCAATTGTTTTTGTTATTCAATTTAGACAAGAAAGATGGATACTGCGAAAATTCGAGTGATTTTTGAATACGACTTCCGACGCGGAACTAACGCGGCAGAAACAGCCCGCAATATCAATGCTGCGTTTGGAGAGGGGTCTACTAATGAACGCACCGTGCGATTTTGGTTTAAACGCTTTCGTGATGGAAATTTCGACTTAAAGAACGAGCCACGAGGAAGACCACGTGAATAACGATGAATTAAGAGAGATAGTGGAAGCCGATCCTAGTCAAACTACCCAGGAATTAGCGGCATGGTTTAACGTTACCTTACCCATAATATTGACTCACTTGCGTCAAATCAATAAAATAAAAAAATACGAAAAATGGGTGCCTCATGATTTGACTGATCTGCAGAAAGAAATGCGTGTTGAAACTTGTGTTGCCTTGTTGAACCGGTACAGAAATGAAGGAATATTGGATCGAATTGTAACATGTGATGAAAAGTGGATTCTTTATGATAACCGGAAAAGAAAAATGCAATGGCTGACCCCAGGTCAAATGCCACAACAGTGTCCTAAAGCAAAACTTACCAATAAAAAGGTAATGGTAACTGTTTGGTGGTCTCAGCATGGTGTTATTCACTATAGTTTTCTCCGATCTGGTCAAGCAATAACGGCAGATGTCTATTGTGCCGAACTCCGAACCATGTTGACAAAACTAGCAGTAAAACAGCCCCGACTCATGAATCGATCTTCACCATTATTGCTCCACGACAACGCGAGACCTCACACAGCACGAGAAACCGTTTTGACCCTTCAGGAACTGCAGTTAGAAACCATTCGTCATCCTCCGTATTCACCAGACCTTGCTCCAACGGACTACCATTTTTTTCGTGATTTGGACAATTATCTACGTGACAAGAAGTTTTCTTCCCAGGAGGCAGTACAAAATGCTTTCACACAGTTTGTGCGGTCTAGATCGTCGGAGTTCTATCGCAAAGGCATTAATAACCTTCCCATTAGATGGCAGCAATGTATAGATAATAATGGCAACTATTTTGATTAAATAAATTTGTTAAAAATTTAAAAAATAAACAATTTAGATTTTCAGTACAAATCGGCAATTTCATACTTTAACCCCTATTATTATTATGTTATTACTACATTATTTAAAAAATAATAACTAAAGGTTATCTACCTGTCTTGCTTGCTTTTTGTTTACATTATTAAATGGCTTATCTAAGGTCATAATTATGTAAAAATGTAATGAGTAGGTGTTAATACCATGATAATGCTAATTATGTAAGTAACATTTCAAAAGGTAACTATTGAGACAGCTATGTACAGACTTTCAGGGCCATCAAAAAATACCTGTAATACATTAAAATATATTTAAAAAAACTTACCTTTTGAGTTACAATCATACTCCGGCAATTTAGCATATTTGACGACAGTGTTCTTTCGCACCGGCGTCGGTGAAAAATTTTTGTTTCTAGATACAATTGAGACATTGCACACTTCACTGAATTTAATAGGCATTTGAGGCGATGTAGTAGCAGTAGCATCCATTTTGCGGGGATGAAAATAACTTTTGTGTAGGACAATTTCGTAACATTCTCTGGGTTCAGTGTAATAAAAATATAATTCTAACAACTAGATGAAATGTACACCCACGGTGAAGCAAGAATTAGCCAAACTTTTTGTTACATTTTTATTTTTGTTACAGAACAGCGGCAGATTGTTGTCAAATTTTTTTATATGATCTTTGATGAGCTTGACAGAAACTAGAAAGGGAAGCAAGTTTATGGGTAGCTGATAGTTGAGTGAAAAGTGAAAATAGCCAAGAGGATGCAACGGGACAGCAACATGGCAGCAGCGGATTGTTCCATTTTAAAACAATAACATATTTTTTCTTTCGCTTGCTCTTAAGTGTAAATGTTGCATCTATCACTTTCTACCTTGGACTATGGATTTTTTTCCATCCTCTAAGCTTTTTACAAACAAATATAACACCAATGAAACGTGCCTAGTCTATGCTTTTTTTAATTTGATAAGGAAGTGTCACAACTCGCTGATATAATAATCGGTAAAGTTGGAATTAAGAGTGTTTTTTGTCTGCTATATTATAATGTTCTACAGTTTTAAATTATAATCTCGCATTGTTTCGAAATGCCTTCAGATCGACATTTATAAGTGAATCTTAGTATGTAACGTGTTTTAATATTCTAAATGCAAGATGAAATTGTATGGTTTTGGAGAAAAGTTATTTATTTATAAAGTTATTTTCAAGTTCTTTGATTTTTATATTTAGAAATTCCAAATATATATAAAAGGCAAAAAATAATAAAGCTATTAAATAATTATTAACATAATATTAAAAGGAATTTAAAACGCTATTTATTAAGCTTTGCCGCTTTTCCAAAATGTAAGCGTAAGTTACGAAAATTTCCTACAATCATAGTCATAATTTTTTTCTTTGCATTGCACCTTAGTAGTACCCAGAAATTATTTAAAAAAACAGTTAACCATGCATACTATTCTCACAAAAAAGTGAGCTCTTAAAGCCATGAGCCTTTGGCCATATCTGGGTCTAAAGTTTTTTTGATTCAGGAAATTTTGAAAAAAACTAAATGGCGCGTATTGCGCCGGGCAGCTAAATGACAGAGCTCCTCCGGTTCTATCAATGTATATAATTGGATTATTGAAATATATCCAAAGCAAGTAACGTGAATAAAACACATCTTGACCTGAAGAGAGTTCTACGGGGTAAATATCTTTCTAATTTGTGGGGTAACAAAAATAAATTTGAAAAAGAATAACTCTCAATGTCACACCTACCAGTATGTAAAAGATTGCATATCCATGCTCTGGACACTCCTCCGTAATTATTTACACCTGGCTTTCCGTATGCTATCAAAAAACCTTGTCAGTCATGAACACTCAGTACACACGCATTTCTTTACGGCAAAACTCATACTTGCCCTTTAACACAGCTTTCATTAAAGCATCAGCAACAGTGCAGTCAGTTGGTTTCTAAATACTTGAGCTTTATAGTATCCTTTCTAATACTTCTCTAATAAAATGATAGTCAACATCAACATGTTTTATCTGCTGATGTTGCACCGGATTTAGAGCTATTACCATAGTAGATTGACTATCTGTATGTATCGTGACAGGCAACTCCTCCTTGCCCGTGATTTCATTCAGAAATCGCTGTAGAAATATGGCTTCTTTTGTAGCTTCTGATAAGCTGATGTACTTGGCTTCAGCAGTCAATAAGGCTGTACATCTTTGCTTGGTGTTCTGCCAAGAGATGGCTCCATTTGCCATCTTAAACACGTTGCCGGAGTATGACCTTCTGTCTATTATATTTCCATCGTAATCAGCATCTGCAAAACCTTGAATATTTCTACAAGACGCGACTTTAGAGTATACAAGTCCCATGCTCTTAGTACCTTTTAAGTATCTCAAGATCCCTTTAGCTGCGATCCAGTGCACTTCATCATAACAATTGCAGAACTGACTCATGAAGTTTACTGCATATGCTATATCGGGCCTTGAACATACAGCTATATACATCAGTGAGCCTATCAGCTCTCTGAAGGCTAAGGTTTCATTTGTACACTCTTTCCCTTTTTCAAATCGTTGTCCAGGAACTGCTGGTGTACTAACTGCCTTACAGTTTTCCATCTTGAACATGTGAAGAAGCTTTTCAATGCAACCCCCTTGTTTCATTTTAATGCAACCTTTTTCTTGTTGAATCTCTTTCCCAAGAAATAGTTCAGCTTTACCTAGATCCTTCATTTCGAATTTTGTTTTTAATTCTTCCTTAAGATTTTGCATCTCTGTCTCATTGTTGTAGAAAATGAGAATGTCATCTACATAAAGGGCTAATATGATTAAGTCATTTCCTGTAAACCTCGTGTATACACAGGATTCATGTTTACAGCGCTTGAACTTGAGGCTGTCTTGCTCAGTATGCAATTTAAGGTTCCAGGAACGTGGCGCTTGCTTCAGTCCGTAAAGAGATTTCTTTAACAAGGACACGTGATCTTCCTTTCCTTTTTCTGTAAACAGCGATGGCTGCTGCATGTAAACTTTCTCATTTAGATCACCATTTAAGAACCCGGTTTTAACGTCCATGTGATCTATTTTAAGATCTAGGTTGGCCGCCAAAGCTATGAGCATTCTTAACGAGCTATGTCTCACAACAGGAGCAAACGTCTCGTCGTAATCAATGCCTCTTCTTTGGTTAAAGTCTCGTGCAACCAAACGAGGCTTGTAATGGGTTTTATTCACCGCTTCCTTTTTCATTCGAAATATCCATTTCGAATCAACAATGTTGGTTGCTTCCTAAGGCTTTACTAAAACCCACGTTTTATTTTTGTTTAAAGAATCCAGCTTCTCGTGAATTGCCTCTCTCGTGACAATGCCTCTTCCACTGTCGTAGGATCACCTGTTTCAGATACTGATTGGTAGGTGATAAAGTCAGGAAATTGAGTGGGTTTTCTTTCTCTCTGTGGGTATCTCCGTTCTACCACTACAGGTTCAGATGTGGTCGGATCTTATGTTTCCTCTTCATATGACAACCATTGTTCTTCTTCGTCATCTACTCTTTCAGTAACTTCATCAACATGATCTCTATCATTTGATTGAAGATACTCTTCATAATTTTTCTGATCTCGCTGAACACTTTCTCTGTTTTGTAACGGTTCGTAATACATATCATCATTGCCTAAAGTAATGGTTACTGGTACAGTTTTCTCTTTTGATTTTGTGACGTTGCGATACATTTGGTTTTCGAAAAAATAACATCACGTGCTTTATGAAGTTCTCTCGTTTTTTTTTTCGCAATAGCCAACAAAAACAGTTTCTTTACTTTTCGAAACCCAGTTGGTTCTCTTTTGATCCAGAATGTGAATATGCTTTACATTCAAATACTGTAAAATGACCTAGATCTGTCCTCTGGTCGGTCCACGCCTCTACAGGTGTCATCTTTTTAACTGCCAGGTTAGAACTTCTGTTCTGGGGGTGTTTACCGCCTCCGCCCAAAATTGAACGGGAAGTACTGCTTCCTGCAGCATAGACCGGGACTTTTCAGCAATGGTGCGATTGGCACGCTCAGCAACACCGTTCTGCTCCAGTGTGTATGCAATCGTAAGTTGACGCTTAATATCATGTTCTCTCAAGAACTTATCGACTTTCATATTAAGGTATTCGCCTCCATTTTCAGGCCTCAACACCTTTAGCTTCTTTCCGGTTTGAGTTTCAGCAATATATTTAAACTCCTTATTTTTTCAAAAGCCTCACTCTTCGCCTTGAGAAAATATACAAAAGTTTTTCGCGAATAGTCATCGATAAATGTAATATAAAAACGAAAACCTCCGAAAGACTTATCGCTCATTAGTCCACTAATATCAGAATGTACCAATTCTATAAGCTGTTTAGTTCACGTAGCTTTATAGCGTTCAAATGGTTATCTAGTCTGTTTGCCCTTCATACAGGCTACACAGTCCAGTTGTCTATTAGAAAGACTAGGAAAACTCACCCCAATAGCTACTTTATCTCTCAGTAAAGTGAGGTTACGAATACTCAAGTGTGCAATCCTTTTATGCGAAAGCTCCAACTCACTGCTTACTCCTGTCATCATTCCGATGGCCTGTGGAAAGCATTTAAGTTTATAAACGCCTCTATCAAGTACTCCTGTCATGCATGGTTGACCCTGTATCGTACACTCACTCATATCAAAGATCTCGCATCCTTTTTTAGAGAACACAACAACTTTATCTTTTGTATTCCCAATACAGCTTACACTCAATAGATTAGGAGCAAGACCTGGTAATTACGTTACTCACACTAATGCCATTCTTTACTGTACCAAAACCTTCTACAGGTACTTTACCTCCATTTGCGCAATACACTTCTACCTTCTTTCCTACTTTCATTAAATTATCCATCCAATCTCTCCTATAGCTCATATGTGTTGATGCTCCGGAATCTAAAATCCATTCATCTTCATTGTTCTTTTCTTGAACAGAAGTCAGTGCCATATGACTCGTTTTGGATTGAAGTGGGTTCTGCGGGCAGTCGTAGACTTTATGTGGTCCCTCACATATGAAACACTTCACGATCTTCTTTTGTTTGTTCCTCTGAATAGGTATTCTACACTTTTTTATTGTAGTAAGTGCCGAACTCTACCCTGGAGTGCTCGGACCGGCGCAAGCTTTGCTCTCATCTTATTGAAACAGTTTTGTTTTTATATAATCAATGCTTAATGCTATGTTGGTATTCTCTAACGCCAATCTCATAGGCACGTACACCTCTGGTAATCCCTGTAGCATCAATGCCGCTAACAATTCATCATCAATTTCTTTCCCAAGGTCTGAGTTGATTAGCTACTTTCATTAGCTCTGTTACATACTCGGTTATCAAATTGAACTTATTAAACTTTAGACCCACAAGCCTCGATAGCAGCCTACATCTGTTGTTAATGCGTCCTTATATGCTGCTTTTTAAGTCTCTTCCACGTCTCATACGTCGTTGTTGCTTTGAGTACATGTACCTTACAAGGGTTTTCAATAAGTGGGCAAATTTTTGTACGTGCTTTTTGATCACCTCGCTTAGCAACTGGATCATCAGCAGCGGGCGGACTCTCAACATATTGCCATAGATCATCATGGACTAATATACACTCAATATCAAATTTCCAACTGTCAAAATTTGCTACTTCCTTGTAACTTCTCAATCCCAGGAAGTCCAGACCCCGACATAATACTCATTTCTCTAACTAGAGTATTATAGGAGTTTGGTTAATCTCACCATTAATCTCTATATGATTCATATTACATAATCACGTTCGTACACTCTTTGTACTAAATCTGCTCACTCAATATTTAGTAGCTGCTGGTTCCCATAACCTGATAGAGCTCTTCCGGCTCTATCAATAAATGAGAAAACTGATTTTAATGTTTTAATAAAGGTTTTTATTAAATTATACATATGTGACGGAACAAAACACAACTTGACATGAAAAGATTTCTGCGAGGTAACAAAAGTAAATTTAAATTTGAAAAAGAATAACTCTCAGGGTCGTATTCTAGAACTCTACTCAATGCTCAAGTCAGGATTTGAGCAGACTTGAGTTTGATTTCAAGCACTGGAAATACGACCCTAATGGCAAGGACTTGAGTATGATTTTCAGTGCTCACTGCAACACTCAAGTCCTGACTTGAGTATTGAGTAGAGTTCTGGAATACGACTCTCAGGGTCGTATTCTAGAACTCTACTCAATGTTCAAGTCAGGATTTGAGTATGGTTTAAAGCACTCGAAATCATACTCAAGTCCCTGCAATTAGGGTCGTATTTCCAGTGCTTGTGTTGCCAGTGCAATCCTGACTTGAGCATTGAAAAGAGTTCTAGAATACGACTCTCAATGTGGTGTGACATTATGTAAAAGATTGCACATCCATGCTCTGACACGCGTCA
Organism: Hyposmocoma kahamanoa; assembly: GCF_003589595.1. Classification (NCBI taxonomy): domain Eukaryota; kingdom Metazoa; phylum Arthropoda; class Insecta; order Lepidoptera; family Cosmopterigidae; genus Hyposmocoma; species Hyposmocoma kahamanoa. Next base: position 14,714,233 of record NW_020653200.1, on the reverse strand, counting down.
AGTATTATTCTTAAATATCTCAGAAGAAACCATTCGTATATCATTGACAGCTGCGAAGATTCAGAAAAGTCAATTGTTTACGGTGGCCATTTTGCATTTGCCATATTATAAAATTTTTGATTTCTATAGAACCTGACCAAAGTCCTTAATAACTTTTATATGAGAGCCATGCGCCCGTCTACGACGCTTTGGCGGGCAGCCTCTGTCCTACCTGATTACTTACTGAATCCTTTCGACCACTATTCCCGTGAATAATTTTAAATGATCTCTGTTCCTTCTGACAGTTACTTAAATGTCAGTGAGGTTTGTGTATTAGGCTTGCAACTATTCTGCCGTCCGCTAACTAAAATGCGGCTAAGTGTCAAAATGTTTCTTTGAGATATCATTTAAAACCATAATCCAGTTTCAGAATATTGAAATTGTTTAACGATATTTCAGCTATGCATCGTTAAGGTAAGTTCCGATAAGTCTAACACGTTAACTAGTTTGAACTGTTTTTAAAAGATAATTTTGTGCTCTATCGTTTGTTATTTAAAACGGATATTTGACCTTTGTTATTTAGCCGCTTTACTTAGTGGACGGCAGTGTTTGTTAGTTGTATTTATTGATTTAGAATTTTTTTTGGTTAGTTCTATTGGTCATATATATGATAGGCATGGGCATTATCGCGTCAAGTCGTATTTTTAAATATCCCATAAGACACTACCCGTACATCATCCATATTTGCAGAGATTCAGCAAACTCAATTTTGTATGGCAGCTATCTTTTATTCTCTATATTGAAATATTATTGGTCCTGATAGATTCTGACGAGAGACCTTGATAATTTTTGTTTTAAAACCATATATGTATCTCTGAAGCTTTGGCCAGGTCGTTTATTTCGGAGATCAGTTCGAATTAAAAGTAGAAAAAACTTCGTTGCTTGGTAGTTGTCGTGTGTTGGCTGGAAGAAATATCTTTTAGAGGTGAACTACCTTTGATAATCTTTTATGTAATTTAAATTTTGGTTCCATTTTTTGGTGCAATAAAGAATATTATTTTTAGTTGCACTTTTTGTTTCATTGGTAATTTTTATATTAGGCTTATTGATACTTGGTATGTACTCAATATTTGAAAGGAAACCACACGCATATAATCGTTAGTTTCGAATATTCATAATAATGTAATATGTCTTCTACGGTTACATAGACGCCTAAATGTGTTTAAATCCTAAAAATAAAAAGTAAGAACGCTCTAGTAAAATTGAGCTAATCTAGTTAATGATAGATTTAATTTTGTTTGCGCTATCTCTGTGTAACTGTTTTGTTTAGTTTGGGTGCGTTCGTAAACTATTTAGCATTTACAATAACAAAACATAGTTGACAGTGCATATTGCGCCAGAAGATCAGAAGTTACGAAAAATGTAAGAGATTTAACTATCTGGCAACACTGTCCAATATTCATTCCCTATTATTTTATTGTTTTTTGCAAAACTACAATTAACAGCGGAATATGAGGTTATTTTACTACCATCTACAATAACAGTTATTGAAAACCGTATGATAGTACAATTAATTTTGTTGAAAAACAGCCGTTTTTGCCATATCTTAGATTATTTTTAGTATTCACTGTAATATAATATTTTGATACCCATATGCAACAGAGTAGGACTTTATTATGGTGTATGATCTATGGTACCTGTACCCACGGGGAACTTGCCAGCTTCTGCAACATGTCCTTTTCTTCAGTTTATTTTTTGTTTTTTGTGCAATTTTCTTAATGTTTTTTCGCTGTTATTGAATTATTTAGCATATGTCGTTAAAGTTTTAGGACAGCACTAAAATTTATATAAAAATGTTTAATTACCTATAGTCTTTCTCTATGCTTTTAGCCATAGCCATAGACAAAAGAATAAGAAATTACACAGTGGGATAATGGAAGATTTTGCTGTATAAAATCAATCTTTTGTGTTCTAAAGCGCAATTTCGAGTCTTCATTTTTGGAACTGCACGTTATTTACGGAGTATTTTATTATCTTCTAATTTTACAAAAGTCTCTAGATATACGATTACTTCTAATAAAAGTTCCAGACTGTGTATTCCGTGCGTTCTTAATCTCAGTGGTCAAGTTTGATTAAATAATATTTTTGTTGATGAATTTAAATGTGTTTAAATGTGCGTGTTTTACTCTATTTACATTTGTGGGTCAAGTTGCAATAGTGTTATATTGCTGTGATCCGAGAACGATCTAAAACAATGCTGTCTTCAGTATTTTATCATAGATTTAAAAGGTGAAGGACAATGTATTTCTTGACTATTGATGAGAACTGGTGTACCTGCGCTTAGTGAGTGAGTTCGAGCACCGTCTGATTTACATAGGTAAGTGATTTTTCTAGTTAGTTTCAGAGCGACGTAATCAGGTGGCCATTTTATATCCTGTTAGACAAGCAACTAGGTAAAATAGGTAAGTAAGACCTAGGCTGAAATGCGCATGTTTGTAGGGTGGCTGCACCCCACATCTCTGTCATTCATCTGGAAGTTATTGATGCAGTTTCAACTTGCAATCAGTAAAAGGTGGACATTTGTGCTAGCATTAAGCTGCTATGGTAGTTCCTACAGATCCAAGCATAGAAGTTACTGCTGAAATGGCAAGCCAACCAGGATATAATTACATTGTGTCATTGTTTTATTTGTGTATTTTGCAATTTTCTTATTGTACATTTTGTTTTGTGAGTGTGGTCCTATTTTAATCATTTTTGTACTATAATGCTTTATATGTGGATACTTTTAGTTTATGTTTTTAGTATTTAATTTATTTGGTATAATGTTATTAGATTAGGTGCCTAATTATTTATTAATAATTACGACCTATTAAAATAACACCTCAAACACATTTTATGACTAATAAGCAATAAATGCCTACTAGGTCTCTTTTACTTTTAGAACTTAAGTTAATGTAATCCTTTAAGATAAGTGTGAGAGCTACAGGTGGCTCGCATACATGGTTTAAGTATCTGCATAAGGAACTAATATTTTATCCTGAATTATGTGTATAGGATATAGACCCTATTAAAATTTTTGTACAACAATAAAGAACCAGTTTTTAAACATCAATGGCTCAATGAAATATGTGATAACTTTGAATAAAATTAAAAAATGTTGTCATTGCTGGGTAATTAATCCCACTCTTTACAAAATTAGATGATGTGTATTTTGTACATTTTAACTTAAACGTTGAAAGCTGGTTGATGAAAAGCATTGCAATAATAGTTCAAATTCAAGGTCAATCAGCATTCAGCAGCTACACCAGTTTATGAAAAGATTCTTCTATAATCGCAAAACATAAAGCATGACAACAGTTAATATTGAATTGCAGGTTTCTGTCTGGTGGATAGAGTCAAAAGCCCAAGTTTTTCCTTTGACCTGACCAAAACCTGGGGCATGTGTTATGAGTGGATTAGCATTATTACTCCACCGTGTAACAATATTGAGTAAAATAAAACATTAATGTTAGATGTAGATAAATACTTGAAAGTATAAACTTTTGTAAATTTCTTAGTACTTGTTTGATTAATGAATATCAAAATTGCTTAATAATGACTCAGTCGATGGCCAGAAGCATATTCAGTTGACTTTATTAGGGGTAAAAGGTGACATCTAAATGACCATAACAAACAAAAGAAACTTAGTGATGAATGTCAATAGTCTTTTCCCCTCTGTTGCATACACAGCTAAAGATGGTGCATACATGTATAACTATAGGTTTGACAAACACTGTCTGTACTTTATTTGAAAAATTACAAACTTTTTTATATCTTTTAATACAATTATAAATAGTGATTCCTTGTATCTGAAAGTGTTGCTAATAAGAAGAATTAATTTATTGAAAGGATTTTCCAAAAATTCAACTTTACCATTTGACTAACAAAAAATTATAAAAATAATTGGTAAAATATGGTAATGATAATTGTATGAAATTGTTAGTAAAAAGATGTATGAGGCAAAAATTTTACTAATATTTAATAAGTAGTGATTTAAAATTTGGCATATTTTTTTAACTTTGCTGTTCACAGATACTTAGTTAATAGTATTTTATGCAATCATTGCATAATGAGGATTCTTAAAGTCTAGTACCCTGCTTACATGACGAGGCTTTGCCGAATGGCCTAAGTAATAGGTACGAGCTTTTTAAGTGTTTGAGAATTTGAAATTGTATTTAGTGATGGTCAGTTGATCATCGCAGTGATGAGGGGCTGCATTTGCTTCACAAAGTCACAAATTCATGTAAGGGGCAATCTATAATCTTCTGTAATACGATTCCTTTCGATACTTAAAATTTGCCATTTATGAGGTTTCATGAATGAATGAATGAAATTTAAAAAACTAAACTAAAACTATAGTGAAGCAAAAACTTTATATTGTAGGTTATTATACAGTTTCTACGCAGAGACTCCAAGTACGCACTTGGATGACAAGAATCCGCAGTAGTGACCCGTTTCTCTCTTGCAGGTAGTCGCAAACTAAGATGTTGGAAATAAATATTGTGAATGTTAAATGTATTCAAATGTATATTCAAATTTACTCCTAGAGTTTCGTACTCATTCATTTCATCAGCGTGATATTGTAGCTGGTGTTAACTCGCAGCCAAGCGTAATTTGCCGATCTTGGACACGCTACAGGGCTGCTGGAAATGTAGTCGAATGTCAGAGACAAAATCGTTTTTGGAAAATACTGCAAAGAGACAGCTTCATATTACAACTTTACAACTGATTGACAGACTGCAGTCCCTGTGTCAAGTCCATCTTAATACACTGAGATCGCTAAGAGTTCCAGTTCTACGACAAGGAAATCGAGGATGTCGTTTATAGTTGGCTAATGTTAAATATGTAAAATAATGAAAGTCAGTGGCCGCGTCTGCTTTTTACCGACGGTCTCGGTTTTGATTTTCATCCCGATTCAAGAAGAGTGCGAGTTTGGTGAGTTCCTGGCTGCACAAGTCGTCTCTAGAATCCTCAGGAATTTCATTCATACTATGGCGAAATGATAATGGTGTGGGCTGGAATTCATCTGAGAGGAAGAATTGATCTCGTTTATCCTATTGAGCATTTGCGGGATTTGCTAAGGTGAAAAGCATTCAGTGATCTTCCTCAGAATTTACACACAGTAGAAGAACTTTTTTCACATTATTCCAGAGTATAGTATCTTTATTCCACAAGGGAGTATTGACAACCGCATACTTAGTGTATCTCGCCATTGTAGAGCCTTGGCAAGTCCGACTGACTATTAAAAAACTTATTTCATTGATTTTTATTTTAGTAATTTTCACTATTACAATAGATTTATTTTATTTTATACAGGGTGTCCGAAAACTCAACGTCAAGCGGTCACTGGGCGAGAGGCCAGGTTATATCACTTCTGGTAAAAATAAAAAAAAATCCATGTCACTTAGTTAAGTGATAATAGGCATTTTTTTGAAAATGTTGAAAATCGATACCCTAGACCACATGTTTAGGTACTGTCATCACAAATTTTCAAATTTTGGAGTGATTTTTTCTAACGTCATCATAAATAACCATGCTATTTATTGCAGTCACAAATCAAACGATAAACGTTATGAGTTTAGTAAAAAAAATAAGTTTCATTGAGTCGTAGCTTAAAAAAAATATGTCAGCTAGCTTTGACACTTCATATTTTTTAAAAATGTACTACACTACCCTGGATGAGTTATTTTAAAAGATGGCCCATATAATCAAGATTTCAAAATGGTACAATACTTGCCACTCTTCATTCCATAAAAAATATTATAACTTATTTTTTGCAAAAGGAGCTCGTTTCAAAAAAAAACTCATGTCACGATAAATAATACTTTTGTGTGCTCAAAGATTGGCTTTAACATCGTGGAAGTGAGATGGTCGTATGTGATAGAGTGAGATGGATAGTGACAACGCATTAAACAAAATAATCTACCCTAACACATGTGAGTTTGTCAACTTAATAATTAGTCGATTGTTGTATTATAATAAATTTTAATCAAAATGAAACGAAAGGAACTATTGTAATACTTTAATGTTAAAGTAAATACTCAAATTGTTTGCCTTCGGCACGAATACAGGCTCTGCATCGCCTCACAAAAGATCTTTTTATCAATCGTGCGAATCTTCTCAAACTTGAATTTCTTCTACTGCTTCAACAATTTTGTGGCGTAATTGGGCTAGATTTTCTATAGGTTTTGCATATACTTTTTCCTTTATGCAGCCCCAGTAAAAAAAATCAAGGGGTAAACCCCCTTGGTCCGGAGATCGAGGAAGCCACAAAATTGAACCAACACCTTCCGGAATATTCCGTGTTTAAACAATCACGTGCAGAACGAGCATAATGCGCTGGGCAACCGTCTTGTTGAAACCACATTTCTCTATAGATGTTGAGTGGTACATCTTCTAGTAACGTTTGCAAATCGTTTTGAAGAAAATCTAAGTAGTTGTCGCCATTTAACTGCCTCCGTGGCCGAACGGTTACCACGCCGGACTGCCACGCAGAAGTCCCAGGTTCGATTCCCGGGCTGGGAGAAATATTTATATGGCCTACATTTATTTCTCTCGTGAGTTTGGGTGTAATTTGTGGTTGTCTATGTGTGTGTCCATGGCACCCGCGACACAGGGTTTCCCTAGTGCGGGGCTATGTTGAGTGTGAGCGTTATTATTAATATTATTATTATTATTATTATTTAATATTTCAGGCAACTCAAACGGTCCAATTATTTGTCCATTTAAAATTCCGGTCCACATGTTGACTTTGAATTGGTATTGGGACCGGTCTTCACGCATTAAATGCGGGTTTTCCGTGTGCCAGTCATGTACATTGTGCAAGTTTAAATAACCATCTTTTTTAAATGTTGTTTCGTCAGTCCATAAAATTTTGTTTATAAATTGCGGATCTTCACGATTTCTCACCAACATTGTTCTACAAAAATCCATTCTGAGAGAGTAGTCACTTTGTACACGTTGCACATGATACGGGTGATATTCGTGTTGTTTTAAAATTCGATGAGCAATAGCTTTCGGTATTCCAGTGGCTCTTTCAATCGCACGTACTGAAGTGCTGGGATCATTTTGAATTTCTTCTAAAATTACGTCGTCGTCGTCTCCTTGAGGTCTTCCACCGCTCGCACGAGCACTAGGCAGTCGTCCTTCCGAGTATGCCAGGTGTACATTGACGAACACGCGGTGATCTGGGTGACGCTCTAAGTTTGGGTACCTCTCGCGATACAATCTGGCTGCGGCAGAGGCATTACAATGGCATTCACTGTATTAAGATGCATGTTCACATATTGTTCCGCTGTGTACAGATACGGCATGTCGCGAAACGTGTTAGTTTTGCTAAGTACTAACTAATACAGTTTACACAACACAAATCGAGTCCAGGGAATAAGCCAGAGTCGTCAACACAGATGCAATATCAAGTCCAGGGTAACACAAGCCAAAGTCGTCAGTACAAAAATTACACGATTATGAGAAGATGCACAGTAAACGAAGGAACGTAGCGTACTAAATGATAATAAGCAATGATCAATAATAGAGCATCGGCGTCACTATCCGTCTCGCTCACTCTAATTCATGTCGCACAGTGTCACTATCCATCTATTCATCTCTCTATCACATATGACCATCTCACTTCCGCGATGTTAAAGCCAATCTTTGAGCACACAAAAGTATTATTTATCATGGCATGAGTTTTTTTTGAAACGAGCTCCTTTTGCAAAACATAAGTTATAATATTTTTTATGGAATGAAGAGTGGCAAGTATTTTGAAATCTTGATTATATGGGGTCATCTTTTAAAATAACTTGCCCAGAGTAGTGTAGTACATTTAAAAAAAAATGAAATGTCAAAGCTAGCTGGCATATTTTTTTTAAGCTACGACTCAATGAAACTTGTTTTTTTACTAAACTCATAACGTTTATTGTTTGATTTGTGACTGCAATAAATAGCATGGTTATTTATGATGACGTTAAAAAAATCACTCCAAAATTTGAAAATTTGTGATGACAGTACCTAAACATGTGGTCCAGGGTATCGAAATTCAACATTTTCAAAAAAATGCCTGTTATCACTTAACTAAGTGAGATGGATTTTTTTTATTTTTACCAGAACTGATATAACCTGGCCTCTCGCCCAGTGACCGCTTGACGTTGAGTTTTGGGACACCCTGTATATTTTTTGTATTGTCACAATGTAATTTGTCACAATTTTTTTCTTTTTTATCCTTTTATTACTATATTATTAAAACGAATTAACTCTGCATTTGGTGTATAGCATATATGGAAGTAGTTTGTTGAGTATGAGAAAGTATTATAATAACCTTGTTTCCTAGACTTATTGAGCACAAATAGTGATATTTATATTATCAGTTATTATCTTTGTTCTTTTTTAGGAGGAGTTAGCTGCCACCGTGATGGCTGTAAAAAAGCACGAGCTCGTACACGATAATCGTAACCACCTGGACCTGGAGGTGCTCGCGCAGTACATCCGGCTCATGAACGAGCAGCCCACTTACCTACCACCAGCTCACGAGCTCGTTAAAAACTGTCAAGACATCGTGAGGTGTCTTTGTAAGTTTTTTTAATTTGGACTTTTTATCTTGAGGCGTGTGATTGTCGCTAAGCATCGAGAATATAGCCGGTGCTAAGTTACTGCTTTTTAATTTCTTTTTTGGTATTATTTATATTGGTGTCTTATTTTTGAACGGGTAGCCCGCGCAGCTGGGAACGAAGAACAACTATGGAATCTACTGCAATCCGTTGAAGAGTTTCTCTTGCGCGTTGTGAATGCAGTGCACCGCGACGTTCGACACGAGATCGTCACAGCGATCCTTGACAAATTTTATTCCCTAATATCTGATCCACGTAAGTAAACTCCAGTGATTTTAGATTATAGTGTTTACATTATTGAGTTTAATTTTATTATTTGTCGTTGACTAAGGTGTATATAACGTGATATTTTATATTGGAACAGAATCCGATGCTTGCCCTGCCACATCAGTGGTCCTAATAGTTCTTGATGGATCGGATCCCGAGGCCACCCTGGCGGCGGCTCGGTGGCTGGTACAGCAGGGGGAGAATGGACCAGCTGGCGCAGGTCTACGCGCTTCGCTCTCATGTCTCTATCGTTGGATGTATGAGTGGCATGGTACTCCTGCTCTTGGTGACTGGGTCACTGCTTTCATCAAAGCCCTGGAGGTGTGTTCTCAAACGTTAGACTCACTTACCGTTCTTGCTAATTCCAATAAGAGACGTATCGATTGGGCTGCCTATTCTTGGCGATCTTGGTATAAATGTGCAGAACTGGGTTAAACATATGGTTGATAATCGATCGGCGTTGTAATCGCTGTACCCGTGAGATGTTCGTCCAATTAAGGATTTTATAACGTCTATTGAATTATGTAAAAAAAAGTATAATTGTTTAATTCTTGGACTACTTTTAAACATCTATCTTAGCGGTTTTGTTATCACCACAATCCATTTAAGAGCCAGACTCGTGTAGGTGTAGCCTCCTCGTTCCTCACGGTTCATAGCTAGCTCCTTGACCTCTTTCTCTTTGATGTTCTTTATTTATTCAATGTACGCCGTTCTTGGTCTTCCACTCTCTCTTTGTTCTTCTATTTTCTCCTCAATTACAATTCTCACAAATTAGTCATTACGTAACAAATGTTCAAACATTTTCCCTTTCTGTTTCGTTTCGTTTTGTCCCATTGTATTTAGAAGATTTTTTTCCCCTAACCCTTTTTAGAACCTAAACTAACCTAACCTTTTTTCACTTGATATCGTCTCAATCCATTTGATTTTTTCCATTCACCTCCAGCTCCACATTTCAAATGACTCCAATCTTTCCATGTATTTTTTGTGATTATCCATGTTTCGCATCCATACAGTGCGGTACTCCAAACACAAGTTTTGATGATTTTTTTTTCAATTGTATAGGTTTAATAACGTAAAGGTCTAATCATAGAGGTTTTCTATGACTCGACTTTTGAATAAAAAATATTTTGATACAAAAACTATGACTCATTTAGTGTGCACACCTTAATCTACATTATATTTTCCAGGAAAACGAGAGCTTTGACATATTATTGGAAGTGTCTGTGGACAATTTGGGACACTTATTTCTTGCCTTAGATCGCCCAGTGGATCTACGTCAGTCTGTCACTGATGTCATATTTCACGTCCTGGCGTCGTTGCGTGAGTCCACCGAAGCCCTCGACAGGGTGCGTACAGTACTTGAAATGACTAATTTGATTATTATTATTATTGTATAAATTTTTTTAATGTAGGGATTGGTCCGCAAACCTGGAATTTTTCGGCTGTTAATTTTTTCGAGGGCGGAGCAGCCGCGTCACGTCAGATCAGACAAATATGCACGAACCAGTGCTGTGTTGTGACGCGTCAAAGCCGAATAGTGCCACAGGAATTCTGAAATATTTATGAAATCTTTCATCGTCGCTATCAAGTTCTTTAACGAGACAGTGAAACTCGCCATTAGCCTCTCTTTTTTATTCCTTGGATGAACCCAATATGTTCTCATTTTTTCCTTCTTTTTTAGTGTAGTTGTCATCATCACGAATTGAATTTCTTCATAATCTGAATCACAATCGGGTGATTCAAGAGAAAACATTGCGAACGTATGAACTGTCCGACATCCACAACGGTATTGTTTCAAAATATCGTCAGAAGGCGTCAGAACACATATAGGTGTGAACGTTTGCCATGACTTTAGAGCACATCACGACACGTCACGTCAGATAAATATAAACGCGGCTTTAGGCTTTGTCGGTCGTTTCACGCTACCTGGTATTATGCGAAATGATAAAAATAAAATAAACAACTACTTGATGCTATATGATATTTATATATAGAGATTTACACCATAACCTCGATAAATCGAATCGTCCCGCGACATACGAGTGCATATGCCTTGTGTACGGGTAGTTTCTTTTACTTTAGCGTTTGCGTCGGGTTTTGGAGTAATTGTTTTGATTTATTTTTGTTGTTGATCTTTTGTTTTATTGTTTTTGACTTGTTGATCCATGTCACCAAAGGAACTACACCATAGGTGTAGTTACTTTGGTGACATTATAGTTAAATTATTGTCTCTATATCCATTATTTCCTAATTATAAATTATCTCGATGAGATATTTAGTTATATCTTATTTGGAAATTATCGTTCGGAAGATATTTTTTGAGTTTAATAGGTATTAAGTTTTTTATTTCGTTTTTTAAGATTGCACCACATGTTGGTCGTGTTCTGATGAACTTGGCCGCAGACAGTGGTCAGTGGAGCCGTCAACTTCTACAGAACGTAGTTGATATCCTCACTACGATGGTCGACGGCCTCGTAGAGTCGTTTAAAGGCGAAGCTCAGGAAATGTTTAAAGACAAATATTCGGATGTGGTAAGCTATTGAAGATTGTTTATTAACAGTATTGATATTGTCCACCAACGATGTGAGTTAAGGGTAATTTTCAGGTTGGTTTTCTTCACCTAATTTCTGTGGCAATTTTTATTATTCTGAAATATTATCATGAAGTATTATTTAATATTCGAGTGTAATTGCCTGACATATTATTTAATATTTCACGATAATAAACGCGAATATTTGAATAATAAAAATCGCCACCGGAATTAGGGAGAGAAAACTAACCTGAAAATTACCCTTAATAGACGTTTTGATAAATGTTATATGGTTATTAGAATCCAGTTTTTGTTAAAATATTTATCTATTGTTTTGGTTACTAGAAAATCCGTGCGGTCTTTTGTTTGATCTTCTGAACTAAGGTCTACTAGAGAAACCACGACGTATTTACCAGTGATCGGAATTGAGGGATTTAATTTACCCAAAATATGGACGTTTTCTTAGTATTGACTCATTCACCTACTAACAGGTGGGCGACGGGTGTAATACAAAAACCACGAAAAAATTACTCGAGTTTGATCTATATAAACATAGTGACATGTAAAGAAATATAAAAAAAGTGAAATATTTAATTTAAATAGTAACTTTATTGCAGTACTGCTTAATTTTGCTTGCAACAATTTAAAGACCCAAAAATTCACCACATTCGACTTCTACTGGAATCTTAATAAAATGAGGAAGTTAAATATGATTAACGTCTAGTGAAAACAAAAGTTTGTCTTTTTTGAATACGGAGTAAAATGACATTTGCAGGATTGCTAGTTTTCATAAAATTTTAAATAGTCATGTAGATGTTGTCGACAGTTTAGTCGATAGATTGTGAAAGAAGGTAAAATCTTGTCAAATATATCAGAACTGTAATTGTTACAACGTTCGAATGGTTACTAATGTTATTAGTGTTATTGCTTTCTTCATTTTTATTTAGACGGTCGACCTACTAGTATCGAAATCAGTTTTTATGATGTGTATTTTAACAGAAACAGGCAGATTTGATTATCTATATTGAATTGAAAAGTGGTCAGTAGTTGGACGAATAGTGGGCCGATGATGTTTCAAATGAAACAAGTTTGGCGATTTATTGGATAAGCCTAACCAACATTCAGTGGATAGTAGATGGAATATTTATCGACTGTAACCACTAGCTGCTTGCAAGCGGGCGACACTTTTGCGCAATGGACTGTCCGTTTTCAAAAAAGACATACTATACTACAGAAATATTACACAAACACAAAATTTATGGAGTAGCCTCTACTATCAATATTAGTTAATTTATTCATAATTTAGTGTTGAATTTTGTACAAATTCAACCAAAGAAATGATAAAGAGTTGTGAAGATCATACGAATATTATTAATGTGAAACTGTGTCTCCTTCGTAGTTATGAAGTGATATAACAAATGTATCGATGTTTCGAATTTCTAGAATCCAAGTAAACGTAAACTTAAATTTTCAAGATCTGGAATATGTATATAATATATATATATATATACTATAACATAACCGTTATGCTATCAGGGTATTAGTTGTTGTATGAGTATTGCTTGCTTTTGTAATATTTATGATTAATTTCAATATAAATCAAATATTATCCTATTGTAGAAAATAACACTTTTAAATGAGAATAACTACGATAACACGATATTACTTAACGGAAATATGATGCACCTTGTTTTTTTCGTTTTACTTGGGTAATTTTTATAAGTTTTATTATATAGTACGGCATGATTAACAGACCAAACGAAGACTAAGTTTAATGTAAGCTTAATGCTCTTTTTACGATTTCATGCCCTATTGGTTCGGACACTTTTAACCGCGGACCCGACGTCCATTTATTGTCATATGTATGGACATACCATTTCGTCATCACTAAATAAAATGTATTTTTTACAGTTTATTTTCTAAACATTCCAAAATATAGGTTGTCTCATGCTATTTTCAAAAGGCAAATTTTTTTTTGAGATAATAATTTGTAGCTAATACTTAATAGGAAATAATTGTCGCCAACGTACTCATATTTCAATAGGTAATACACATATTCAAATATAATAAGTTAAGAAGACCTGGGATTTGTATAAGGGAATGTCGACATTATTATTTAGTTTACTGCCTCAATTCCAATAACTGGTAATTACACAAATGGATTGTTCTAATAGATTCTATGGCTGGAACGGCACATGGCGTCACGCGAAAGTCGGTTCCTGCAGTTGAGCCCGTGGCGCGCGCGCAATGTGTGCTTACCGACAGTGGCGACGCATGCGCCCATGCGCAAAGTTGGCCTGCTCAACCTCGGTAACACGTGCTACATGAACAGCGTCATGCAAGCTCTGCTCGTCACCAGGCAGTGAGTATCATATTTCGTCTAGATGATTATCTTTTCAGTTAGGGCTGACATTTTTATGAGGCCTTACTTACCCAACATCCCTAATGCAAACACTAGATAATACCTACTACTCTATTGTCGCAATTTCAAAATTGTGTGTAATTAGTACGTGAGCTTTTTTGCATGGTGAACGACAAAGATTATTTTGTACATGCTGTGACCGTACACATTTTGTTAAAAAAATATCGTTGCCATTTTTATGACACTAATGCGAATATCGAATTCTTAGGTTTTGAAGATTGTTGCACATAGGAAATGAAACTATTTTTTTATTTCATAGTCGCGCTTATTTGTTTTTTCAAACAAACCTTTATTTTTGAAAAAAAGTTGTTTTTGTTTGAAAAAACAAATATACGCGATTTAGATCCGAAAAAATAGTTTCCATTCCTACTAATGCGAATGTTTTACAATTAGCCTTACATTTTTTTTTGCATCTGCGGATTTCTTTTTGCCACTTTTGTTTCAAGCTTTTTATAGCTTTCTAACTTTGCTCATCAGTCTTTACTTGTATTATAGGTTGACACTTTCATGCTATGTTGCACTTTTACCCCAGTTAATATTGGTAACAGAGATTGGTGGTTACTTGATAGTTCACTTTTACAAGAGGTTTGTGATTGAAACAGTTTTTGTACTTATAAAAACGTGAACAGCGTTAATGATCGCTAAATATTTGCTTGTTTCTTATAAAGATTTATATGTATAAGCTCTATGCACGTGAACGGCTGATTAGGTAAGAGGTAGGTATTAATGATAATAGTGCCTGATGAATTTGTAACTATCTACAAAAAGGAGGAGGATAATGAGTCAAACATTTAGAGATGTTAATAATTCAGAACTGTGAAAAAGCCTTATAAAGAATTTCTCGAATTCCAAATTAGGCAAAACTGTTTTTCGGGATTCAGTGTTATGCCACTCACTGGCTCTATTTACGTTATATAATGTAGTGCATAAAGTGCGTACAGTACTGTTGTATGTTCCGAAATGAAAGCTTCGTAGTAATTCGAGCTTTACGGAAACAAAGGATTATGTTAATTACTTGCTGTGTCCCCATATCCATACCCGCAAACATTTATCACGTACGTACGACTAATATATAAATAAGAATTCATGTTGGTTGATTATAATTTTCTATTATACTTAGCGTGGTTACACATGGTGAGTTTTAACAGCGATGCAAACGCGCGTTCGCGAAACACGCGATTGTGTCGCTGCACTTGCGATTTATAGGCGATTGCATCGATACAAACGCGCGATTGGGTCGATATAAACGCGCGATTGCATCGATGAAATCACCTATAAATCCCAAGTGCAGCGATGCAATCGCGCGTTTGTATCGATACAGTCGTGTGCTTGCATCGCGTTTGCATTGCTGCTTAAAATTGCGCGCGTGTGTAAAGGTAGATGATTGGCGACTGCATCGCTACTGCATCGCTGCTAAAAGTCAATAAACGCACTTAAAGTTAATATAATTTTCAATTAATATTATCATTAAATCGTGGCTTAAATATAATGGATAAGTGTATCGTGTCGGTGACTATAATTTTTGTGTGATGTTTATTCTAAATATTAAGGAAAAATTTTAATGGCAGTAGCGAAATGATGATACAGAAATTTATAATTTTAAGTTATGTATTATAATGAAATAATAATGCAATTGACAACATAGGTTTTGAATACCTGAAGCTGGATTTTAAATAATAAGTCTTACCCAATAACTGACAACATAGTAGCTGAGAAATCTCATCAATGGGAAATCTAATGCAAATTTTCTGCATTGGAGGCAATTAATAGACAGTATTTTTTCAACTTTTTCAATTTTATTTATTTTTCGCGAATGGAATAGCAAATGCGTTACTAAACAAGAAAAATGCTAAATGAAAGGAAGATATTTTTATTGACATTTCTCTATTCGTATAGAACTGTATTAAAAATGTTCTCACCTATTTCTTTTTTAATTTCTATTTGTCTTGTTTGTCGAGCTCAATTTTTACGTTGATAAAATTACCTTGCATAATTGTCAAAATGCAGTTGTGAGCTTGTGGCCATGCTTGCCACTGCGATATTCTTTCACAGCCATTGATTGCAGCGCGCGCGGTGCGACAAAAATGTGACGTCACGGAGCCCACCTTGTTCGCTATTGTGATAAAATTTAAAAATGTCAGTTTTATCATTCGAATTTGACAGCTTTGTAAGCTGTAGAGCTCCTTGTGAAAGAGTTCGTCCAGGGAAGTTCTGCCACCTTACCTATTTCTACCGCCATGCTGTAATGTTAGCATTACTGTGCTCTGGTTTTGAAGGGTAATGGTGCTGGTGAAATATCAGGCGCACGACTTGTTCGTCCCGTCACTTGATATTATAAAAAAATATATATGTAGATATTATGGGTTTATCGTGGTGGCATGCTACGGCGACAATAAATAGTGTTGCATTATAATGTTTGCTTCTTACCTTCTGCGTTTTCGTCCCTACTTCAGATAACCACCGTTCACCACTGGTACATATACAACTTTTGCTACTGTACACTATGTCGTGTTCTTCGACATCTATATCTTTTTTGCAAATTCCATCTACCAAACAGCAATTTAAAAATCTTTAATTACGTTTACTGTATTCACAAGCCCCAGTTGTAGGTATAGCCGTTTTCACGCTTTTGCGGAGGCAGTAACGAAAATTTCATTTAATGTCAGAATGTTATGTCTCGCCATATTATGGATGATATTTATACAAAGTAAGAATTCTTTTAATTCCTATAAGTAACTGACTGTCCTATAATTCTTAGCGTGCCTTTTAACGCTGTACATTGGTTTTCGAGTCCCGTACAGTGTATTGTTTAAAAGCAAAGTGTATTTATTTTAGCTATTGATGAAAGTAGAAGTGTAGGGTAAATTGAAAACGTAATTAAGTTTACTTAATATAATTCTATATTGAATAAGACTTTTATTGCGAAAAGTATTCTGCATTTCATTAGTGTTATTAATTTTTGTTTCATACTTTTTCTTAAATATTTGATAACACATCCTATCTTTCGGTTCTAAGGTTCAGCACACACGTAGTTCTAAAAATGAACTCGGTACCTTACTGGAGCAAGATGGGTGTACTTTTTGCAAAAATGATGCACTCCATCTGCACCAAATTGAATCCTGACGAATTCTTCGCTGTCGTGAAACCGCCTTTCTTCACAAGAGATCACCAACATGACAGTTCGGAATTTTTAGGGTATGTATGAAGTTCTTACCTGCACCTAACTGCCTACGTTACGCGACAATCTTTATTCATTACTTGTAATTTAGTGTGTGTATGTAATGATAATGATGTATTATACATTTTGAAAACTAGACTGAATAACTAGATTGAATGCCACGATGTTTTAGTACCATGATATTCAATATTTTTTTGTGCAATAACTCCACTAATTTTAATAACATTATAATGGTAATACAAAGAACGAACATAAAAAAATCCTTCAATCCGGATGGATTCGAACCAGCGTATTCAAACATGCCGTGCCAGTGCCTATTATTAAATAGTTAAAAATAACTGAAAGGCTGTCAATAAATAACTTTCCATTGGAGAGGTAGTCTGGCTCAGTATTCTTATTGTTGTTTAACATAAATTTATGACTGATAACAACCGAATTTAAAGGGGACGCTTGCCTTATTGAACCCAATTCATAGATTTCCTCTTTCATTCCATAGATAATATTTTAATTATTATGCAGGTATTTGTTTGAGCTTCTGCAGTCATATGAGCACATGTCGGATCGCAATTTTGACTACTCGCGGCCTGCGATCCTCTCCGGTGTGAACCGCACGCGCGTTGCTCAGCCTCAGCTAGGACAAGCTTCGCCCTCTAATACTACTAGGTAAAATTTTACTATATGCAACTACAACTTGTTAAACAGCTGAATTTAAGTACAATAAACATACAACAGAATTTGGTTGAGAGCGCTTCTAAAAATTAGTAAAGACTTAGTAGTGAATAGTAATGATGTATATTTTTGTATTTCAACAATATCTTCTGATATTCTAGTGACACTGAACATGACCCCAGTTGTAACCGTCGTTCAGTGTCTCCGAGGCCGGGCAGCAGCACTGCTGGTAAGTTATTTAATGTTCGTACTACATTCATGTGACTATAGCTAATTTGGTACATAACGCTAGTTTAACGACACATGATTCCATTTTAGGTTCTAGTTCAGGGCCAGTGAAGCGCCACAGTGATCTACCGGACTCGCATATTCCTCTTAAGAAGCGTTTACGTATGCATGATGCGGCGTTCCTACGGCGCGACTCTTTTGTCGACGGCATGTTCGGCGGCGTACTGCTAACACGTGTAGAATGCACTGTGTGCCAATCATCTTCATTGTCCCGTGACGTATTTAGAGATCTCCAGCTCGCCTTTCCCGAGAAGCCGGAAGGCTGGCAGCATAGTGTACAGAGTCTCTTAGAATACTATTGCTCGAAGGAAAGCCTTTCCGGTGATAACCAATATGAATGTCGCGATTGTGGAGGCTTGCGCGATGCGGAGAGGAGCGTGCTCATCGAAACTACACCTAAATTTTTAATTCTGGTGTTGAAGAATTTTAAGTGAGTACTACACATTTTTATAAATATGGTCTATTATTGGTGCTTGTAGCTTTGCAGAATTGTCTTAACTGAAATGAATTGTACAATCAGGTTCGAGCCGAAACTACAAGTGCAGACTAAGCTGATGCACACTATGTACCACAACACAACGGTGACGCTGCCGACTGTGCGGTCGCAGGCGGACCATTCGAATTATTCACTGTACGCGGCCGTAATCCACGCTGGCACCACGCTTGATGAGGGTCACTATTACACGCTGGCAAAAGACAACGACGGCTGGCACATGTATAATGATGACATCGTCTCTGCCGCCGACGAGTCGCAATTGAACGATCTCAATCGCGCCAGTACACCTTACATTCTGTTCTATAGACGAACTGATGTTGAGGAGGGCACAGCCCCTTCTCTCGACGAATTGCCACCAAAGCTTCATGAGCTCGTTACTGCCCACAATAAGCACTACGTCGATACCGTTCGAAAGAAGCGTTTAAGTCGTCCATGACAATTAAGATCAGATGATATCTATGATTATTCGGTATTGGACTACGTGGATCCGGAAATATGATATTGAATTTGGTTTTCTGAGATTTTGAGATATCAAGATGGATCTCATGTTACATTCTCTATATGATATATACACACATATTCGTTAAATTATACTCTTCGGCAAAATACAGGAATGCCATGTAGTTGACAACATCTTACTTTATTGCGCATTCTTGACCATGTCCCAGTTTGGTGAGAGAGTTTTTGCTGAATTTCGTTTGTAAGAAAGTAGAAAATACATTTTGATAACTGGCAACCCTCAACTTCTCCTACTTCTGTTTTGCGATTTGTCGCTGGATCTTTTCAATTACGCTGCTCATACCTTCACCAGTGTGAGTAAGCGATGACCGATCAAGTGCCGATATTACGATACAACTGGCACTACTGGCGAATGTCACTAACGACGGCGATGCAGAGATCGATAAAGACAGGCGCAGAACTCTGTCTTGTGGTCAAGATCTCCAAGTTATGACACCAGGAGCAGTTACCAAGATACGTTACGGAGGGCAGAAGTAGAAGAAATTAAGAGTTGCCAGTTGTTGAAATGTGTTTTCTACTTGAAATTCAGCAACAGCTCTCACCAAACCCGGACAAGTCACGGAGCACAATGGCTGTTTTATTGGTAGGTAAACCATTTAATTTTATTTCAAAATCAAAACATTGCTTGCAAACAATGCTTGCCTATTTACTTCTGCGCTTTCATTTCAAAATTTGAGTGCCAATTTTCATAGTTTCGTACCTAGTCACAGGCATACTCGTAGTTAAGATTCTATACAAGTGGACTGTATTTTTCGGTGACCGGAGAAAATGTAAAATAGTAATAATGTTTTTGGTCACGGATAACCATATAAGCCCACTTACCTTCATTCTCGTATTCGGCTCCTTGTTGTATGAGATGGTGGATGACATCACAGCCGTCACCTGCATTTATAAATCTTCTAGATCGACGGTGCTCTTGATCTGGATCGGTGGACTGCATTTGTTCAGGTTCTTGCTCTTCTCGGGATCAGGATCGGAAATAAAACGCTTGTTCAACTGACTGACTACCACGTTTATTAATCGTTCGTCTTACGAACGTCTTCGTCTTCGTTCTGATATCGGCGACTCGCACGCTGCCGTTTGTCCCAGGGTACGTGCCTTCTACCCTTCCCATTGGTCATACGTGTCTCGGTGGTGTATTGTCGACAATAACCAGTATGTCGCCGACCTGTAAGTTCTGACTTGCCGTCTTTTGTGTCTGGTACCAGACTCGGCAGGTAACTCCGTACTCAGCGTCTCCAGAATTGGTCGGTTTCGTCGCTTGGTCTTGTTCTCGGTAGGACCGTCGAAGATCCCAGCAATAAATAGTTCACTGTGGTGACCTCGGGGTCATGAGGGTCCACACGCACGTGTGTTAGGGGCTGAGCGTTGATCGAGTACTCGGCTTCGGTCAAAAGGGTTCTTAGCACTTCCTCCGATCTTGCATAGCAAGTAGTGGAATTAGATAGACGTAGACTTTCGCTACACTGTACCGTAGAGATTGTAATGCTTCTAAATCTGGCGGAGGGGGGGTTTTGATCGCTGTATCTCGAGACATCCCTTCTATGAACTGGGAAAGTGATTGTGAAGATGTGTGGGTGAATATCACAGTAACAATTGATGGAAATCGTTAAAATATTGCAATTTGTGTTGTTTATGTGTGTACACTTCCCAAACACTTCCCGAACAGTGTAGATGGGGCTCTGAACAACATTGAAAATGTAGTTATTATGGGAGACTTTAATTTGAATTTTATCAAATGGCATCTTAAAGATGATGTCTCTTACATGATACTTATGGTAATTAGAAGGTATGTTACACAGTACAGTTGACAGATTTTTTCGTTTTAAATTATTTATATCAAGCAAATTGTATTAAAAATTTGACCGGTAATATGCTAGATTTAATAATTCGTAGTTTTTATAATGCATGTTTCGCTGCCTATTGATTTATTATCCAGATTGGACCCGCATCATCCACAAATTTTGTTTTACAACACCGTTCAACTGATCTCGGTTCCATCCTTAATCTTCCCATGGCTAATCACCGCGACTTTAACTAACAAACTATACTATTTAATGGGCTTGTTCAGAGTCATTTGAAATTCGCCAGTGTAGTGTGGAACCCAGTCTACTGTGCTCCCTCACAAGACTTGAAAGTGTTCAACGTGCGTTCATAAAACAATTAGCTTTTTCTCATCTGGTATATTACGTAGACATCCATTTGTTTAAAGATAACAATACTTCAAAATTGGAGATTGCTGAATATTATCTGACCTTCTATTTTTACATAAAATACCTTATAAATTACACCCGTCATAAAATGACCAAAACATTTAATGTACCACGATGCCGGACTAAGCTAGTTCTGCACAGTCCACTACCTAGGTTATCCTCTACTCCAACCAAATTTTTCATTCTTCCAGTAATTATTTAAAAAATAACATTCTCGAATAATGTCCCCGGTAATTTCATAAGTTCTTTGTTGTTATTTTTGTTGCTTATTATTATTTTATTACAATAAATGCTGCCTACGTCTGTAATAGGTAGGCATAAATACAATAATGATGTAAAGTTACACTGTTATCTAAAAGTATATGTACTATTGTTCATGTACCTTATCTACAAAATAAAATAAATAAAATGGTGCTTTCTCTCGCAGCGCTGTCTTGACAGAGCGCACCATGCGTTCCCATGCGCCTACTTGGTTTGGGGCATAATCAACAGTCTATCGTAGTCCTCTCCGGTCCTCAGCTCGTTGCATCCATCTGCTGCCAGCTGCCCTTCGCAAATCGCCACTCCATCTGGCTAGAGGGCGTCCTACACTACGTCTGTCGAGCCGTGGTCAGAACTCGCTTCCCCCATCGGTTATCGGTTCTAGCCTGGACAGGCCAGTCCATTGCCAGTTCAGCTTGCTTATTTTACCAGCTATGTCGACGACCTTAGTTTTCTGTCGGATAACCTCGTTCCGTACCTTGTCCTTCGAAGAAACTCCGACAATAGCTCGTTCCATAGCTCGCTGAGCAACTTTCTATTGGTACCGATTGCTGATTTTATTTGTACCGCCGACGCTGCTGCTCCTCGGTGGTAAGTACATTTAACTGTGCTGCCGCCATCGACCGGTCGCCAAAGGGCCCTCGTTAGTTACTGCAGGATATACCGCGTGCAGGTGAGGTTGACAGTAGGAGGTAAGATTATGATTGCTCCCTTACATTGGTTCGGAACGCCTGGTGCTATGTTGCACCATTCCATGCGACGGGTCAGTCCTTCGTCTCTTAGGGCCGGTGCCCAATCCGTATGCGGCATTCAACTCTTGGTCGGCGCCGCGGAAGATGATGGTGTTGTCTGAGTACATCACTCGCGGCCACTCGCGGCGTGCTGCTATTCGTCGCAACGCCATTAGAACCATGTCCGTAGAGAGAGAGGCAGGTAAATAAATTGACTGGTAGAGAATGCTTTTAGCATTAAGTCCGCCTTTTGTACCCTTTGTATTGTGATCAATAAAGTTTAATAAATAAATAAACAAATAGTGCGCCCTACCTTATCTCTCTCCGGTGTTCCAGTGTAACGGTTACAGGCCCGAAGTAATCCACCTCGCAGTTCGTGAAGGGGTGGTGGAATGGATCGGGCGCGCGGCAGATGTCCTGTGGCTGATGTTCTGGACCTTGATTTTGTGACCCGGCAGAGGGCGCAGTAATACTCGACGGCGCGTATGGTGGGTTGTAGTTATATGATTATTTATTTGTTATTCTGTTGCTGTGCTGCTGAGCTGTGTTCTCGCAACGAGAAGTCGCGTGATGGGGTGAGACCGTCTAAGATTATAGGTTGGTTTGTTTGGGAGGGCGCACTTGAGGCTCCAATGCGTCTTCGTACTAGCAAGAATCTCGTCTTCGATCACAGGGTCCAGTTTTGTAGAGACGTCTCGTTCTAAAAATTGGGCGTGCTGCTTTGATCCTCATCAATTCTTCTCCAAAGTTGACATCCTTTGCTCGTCGCATGAGTTCTATATGCTCCAGCTCCAGGCGTGTCGCTCGATTTTAGGTAGATGTCCGTGAATATCAGTACATTCGGGGTTGCTCTCACCAGCGTCTCTAATTTCGTCGGGTCGGGTCTCGCATCCAGTCAAGGTGGCTATCGTCCTGCTGGTTCAGGCGCAGGACTTCCTCTTCATCGTCTTCATGATGCTATTGTTTAGTGGGCCACCGGTCTTCTGGTTCGCGTAGGCGTTCCGTGTACCACTCAGCCCAGCTGAGATCGGGATGCAGCTGGTTAGTTGCGTCCGCCAACTCGTACTTCGCGAGTTACGATCCGCTCGCAGTTGTCGCTGACGATCAGGAGAGCGGGCGTGACGGATCGTAGCGCACGTCTTCCCGTATGTCCCGTAAATGCTTTGCATCCAGCAGCGAGCTCGGTATTGACTGCTGGTACAACTTCAGGAATCTGGATTGGTAGACTATTTGTTCTGGTTCTTGCTCTTCTCGGAATCAGGATCGGAAACAAAACACTTACTCAACTGACTGACTACTACGTTTATTGATCGTTCGGGTCCTACTTATATACTAATTATAGCCTCTTCAACTAGTACCGATGTTAGAGAGTAGGCGGGTCATCGCGGTGTGCGGGGTGCGGGAGACGGTGACGCGCTCAGTGCGGGGTGCAGAGTTCGGAGCGCTCTTCGTTCACCGCTAGTCCTTTACTGTTATTATCAGTAATAAACAGACAATAAAAATACACAAATAGTCAAGAACAAAAATGACAATGCTAGGAATTTCCTTCGTCGCGGACGTGCACGTAGAAACAAGCACCCAGTCAAAAATGTAGTCGAGACAGTTCTGGCGACTTGCTTCTCGAACGAGTATTAGAAAAAATAAGGCTAAAAATACTATAAGGCTACCTACATTTTGTCCAAACACAAAATAATGAAAGATTGTTTATATATTTACGAATATACGTGATAAACCTCGTTTTCTGTTAAATCAACGTGAATTGTAGAACTGTCTAGTGCGAAATTTAGATATTGATCCGATAAGGCGCTAATGAATATGATTTGTTTATGAATAAAATCTGTGAAAGGGATTGATATATTATTTTTTGTTTTCTGCAAATATTGAGATGTTGTCAATTGCTACTACTTTATCGAGAGATGAATAAAAGTCCCAAAAGAAAAAAAAAAACATAGTTTACGTTAAAATTTAACAATATCAATGTGAGTATTGTCAAATTGTTACGTCATTCTTAAATCATGTGATTTTTACATAATTGTTAATCAACAGAGAAATTTAAGTATTGCATCTATGACGTATTTGTAAAAAATGACTACAAAAATCTGAAATTATTTATGTACTGTATAAAGTATTGTCGTGAAAATAATACATTTAATTTGCCAGGAAACACTTTTGTTTTTGTACATAATGCAGGATCTCACAGAGATCTCTTTGTTCAATGCCGTTTTTGGTATTTTTAAATGAGCGCTAATTGTAATTTGCATATTATACTGATCTAGTGGGGTCATCTGTCACGAGGGGGTGAGGCAATAGTCACTGTATTCTACTAAGTACATAGACAGTTTAGACATAGCGTTCAATTGTAAATGTTTATTATTAGGTATAAGTATATATAATAAAAAAAAAAATATAGTAATAGTAGTTTTAAACTACTTGAGCTGTTTTGGTTTCGTTTTGAACTTACGGAGCATCGTAGGTGTTACGAGATGATACATTTTGGGGTGTGTTTCTAGGTTCATGGTACGAGTTGTTTTCTTTATATGCAGCGAATACTACTTTATTTATCAAAACGTAATATATAAATGTATGGTGCTAAAACATGGTCAAATATCGTTTTACGTTGATTTGTCGTAAATAAAATTATTCTGCAACAATTTCAGTTGAATATCTAGTAATTATATAATTGTAATAAAATCAAAGGTTGTATTTATTGCGTCTTTGTAGTGTGGAAATACTTCAGCTGGTGATGATTGTGTGGAAAATGGAATATTTAGATTTTTAGTTTTTTATTTGTTTCTCCAATACTGGTTGTAACCGTTAAGTGTGCCCTGGCGATTATTCCTATATATAAGAGTTGTCAAAAAGCTTTAAACTGGTATCGAAAGTACGTTACCTAATGTGTAGATCGAAATCAATAACTTTTTTAAATATAACTAGAAATATCCAAAATTCTAACGTTAAACACTACCATACATTTAATATGACATTCGGAGGGAGGCTTTAGTTGACCTACTTTAAGAGGTAACAATTGACTCGGCACATTTAACGATAGTCGGATGAGTATGAGTCTGAGTACTGCCGAGATATAATATATTTATAGTGCTTTTCTCAAACAACGTGATAAGACTAAAGAATGAAGTAGATACATACAATAGCAAAAGGGAAAACAAACAAGCTTAAAATATAGATAATTGCTGAAAGAAAAAAGTATTAAAAATATAAAATAAGTGAAACTACACCCAGACGCTTCGGTTTATTAAACAGTCTTTTCTTTTACTAAAAAAAAATTGTACGAAAATTTTCTATGTTGTTTAAAGAAGTAATACCTCAGGCAATTGTTTTTTTTATTTCTCGTAATACTAATTCTTGTAAGTAGTTGGCTGAAAGACAGTTTCTCTTGTTTACCATAGTTCATTGTTAGTATATATTTAAAAATTTAGAGCAGGGCTATCAGAGCAGAAATGTATTTTCATTGCCAGTCTAGGCCGAAAAACAGTTGCACGGTCCATAAATAATAGACTTTGTGGCTTCGTTTTTGAAAGTAACGCTTATATTTTCAAGCGTGTTTGAGAAAAATATATTTATAAATTACATTTTGTTATGTGGCACCAAAATACTCATTGCTAACATTTTTTTTTTCCAAATTTTTAGCAAACAACATATAATTGTACATACGATACTCTTATGCACGATCACCGGCTGATGGGCAAACCTTTATGTTACAATCCTATACTAGTAAAATTACTATTTCGAAAACATTTTTTATAAGGCTACACAATTATTGTACTCAGTGTTAATTTGCTTGCAAAGAAAACCACGCAAGGGAATCGCAAGGGATGAAGATGCAAAGATGTGAAGTAAATGTGTGACGTTTATTATGTTGTAATGTATTGACAAATTAGGGAACAGAGCCGTTTCAGTAAAAAATTGTAATGCAATGTTATGGATTTCATTATATGTCAAAATATCAGTGTCATAATGTACAATATGTACAAATATTTCAGAGTTGCAAACGTTGATTGCATGCGTGAATAACGCGGGTAATTAATTACAAAGTTTATAAAATGTTGACAATGTTAAGTATAAGGCGTCATTACAAGTGTCAATTTAGTGCATCGTTTAGTCGCAGTACGATTGTCGCGTAGTAAACTATGTAATAAGTAAGTACATAAAAAATATGCTATAATATATGAGGAGGTTCAAAATATTCTTGAGAGGATTGTCCACTCTAAGAACTCAACTAAGGGTTATCTTTAAACAGAGAATACAATGAACATGTTTTAAGTATTTTTAACGTCTCATGTACATGGTCGAGCTAAACAGCAAGTTAATTTGCAGAGTTTGCATTTTGATCATTCTGTTTCTTTTTTCTTCTCGTGAAGTTAAAAGCGCCAATTTCTATTAAAGTCGTTTAAATATAAAACCTTTGTGGAAAATGATTAATATTATTTCATATTTTATCAGAATAATTATTAATTGATTAATTTGCGTTCTATTAATCGTTATGTCTATTATCCAGACAATAGAATATTAATACGTGGTTTGAAAACCGTCCACAAAGTCAAGAAACAAATCAGAAACACACTCTTTTTTTTGTGAAGACACGTAATCAATTGCCGTAAATGTGCTTTAATGACACATAGTTTCAAGCCACCCATCTTTGTCAGGATGAATCATTATATCTTTGAAAGTTTTTGGTCCTGAATTTCCTTGCTCCATATTATCAACAACATTCATAACAAAATCTTTGAATTTCTCTGTGTGGATCAATAGACTTGTTAAATATGTTTTCTAAATTTAGAACTTTCGTCGTTTTCATTAACGCAAACGGTTTATTTTTCAGATGCATATTTTGCAGACATTGCCGGTAATGAATTTAGTTTTTTGAAGAGAGGGTCTTCTCTTGAATGGAAACGTTCTTTGTCTTAAAAAAAAAGGGTCACTTTCTTAATATTGTATAAGCTTTGTATTGTGCCAAATTTTAGTCGATGAACTTTGCCAAAAACGCTCCTCACTCTGAATGTAATTTATGATTTGCTCTTTCTCAACTGCCGTGCTTTGTTCTGATATGCTAAGCGTTCGTGATTAAGTTGCGTTAGAATCATCTAAAAGGTTGAATTTATTGGGACTTCTAACGTTTGTAGCAATCTCTTTGTACAAGCCTCCATGTGCATCTGTTTTTCCAATAATACATCTTGACTTTCTTCAAATTTCAATACAAACACTACCCATATAAGCCTTTGTAACCAGAGAACTAACTATTTATTTAATAAATTGCCTGACAATTGTAACTTGACAATACTGTTGTATATGTTTGTATATTTATTAACGGAGATATTGATGGTCAAGTATTGGATAGCCCAGTTTGTTTATCACTACTCGTCAAAAGCGTATATATAAAAAATCAATTATGCTAAAGCTAATGAATGATATTTAAGAGTGTGACAGCTAAGGTACAACATAATAATTTAATTGGAACTTTTCAAAATGAAATTTAACGACATGTCTGATGGTATCGTTTGAAATATTTAAAATATGAAGTGTTTTAATATGAAATTATGAAGCGAAAATGATAATAGAAATATTTGTTGATTTTGATCCAAGAAGTCACTTCCCTAGGCAAATTGTTTACCAAAACGGAGCAGAGGAGACACACTCGGCAACCAATAGTACTTCTTTATTTCGTCAAAGTGATAGATATCAAAATAACGAGACATTATTGGCTACTGAAACTGTTCCTTTCCGCTCCGCTATGGTAAGTAACTATCCTAATAATTTCATACCGTGGCTAATCGTCTTACGTGGACCCTTCGCCACTGCCCCACATATTATAGCTTACTATGGGACAACCCGAGTTTGTCAACGAACTGAATTTCTACTTAAAGATTGCTATATTTTTTACATTATTCAATGAATTTAAAATTGAACATAATAATTAAGGTACTTAAATATTTTTTATGTGGAATATGTATATAATTGCAATTTAAAAAAGATAAATTTATATTTGTCATGACAACTGTAAAATTGAATATATGGTACTAAATATAAAACAACAATTTTGAAACCTATAAAAAAGTTGTTTGCACTATGAAATTACTAAAAAGCACTAGAAAAGGGTGGTCGTTCTAAAGTTACTTAGAACATCGTATTCAATACTTTTCAGAATCGTTCGAAAGCACTCGTTACCTATTGTGCTATATTCGATCTGGTTTAACAGTTTGCATTAATTTTCATGCAGTCATGGAATATAATTTCTACAGTCTTAAGTTAAGTAATTTTAATGTTTCTTGAAATGTATTTAAATATTACTAAGCCATTTTTATTATATTTTGTACTATTTGTATTGAATGCCCAACAAAATCGTGGATCTCATTGGAAAACATTATTGACAGTGTGTAGATTGCCGAACTTCTTTGGTTTTATTTTTTGTTACTTTGTCATACTGTTCGAGGTTGAACTTAGATGTATTTGTTATTTAGGTTTACGAGAGACGGCTTTGTTTCTGTATAGGTATTCTAACGATGTTAAGACCATGTTAATATATTGTATGTTATATAGTTCTTTCGCTTCTATTCTTTTAATGTAAATATACATTATATTTAAAGCATTTAAAGAGTAAGGTCTAGACATCCATACACGGTTTTATATATATGCATACATAAAAGTAGCATAATTAGGGATATTTTAATGTAAGGGGCCTAGTAACTAGTCCCATATGTAACGTTCGTTTTATAATTACACATATTAGATTGTGAAATCGGTTTTTGGTTTAAAAGAAATAAATAAATCCTTCAAACGTAAAACGCATTTTATATTTATGTCACACTATACATATTGTTAGTACATTGTAACACCGTCAGTTATACAAGGTGTTAGGTAAATACTTGATAACCTTTTAAACGTTTGATTGCTTTATTAACCCTTAATCAAACGTAAATTATTTACCACCTTTTTAAAGTAATCTATTAGCTACATTCTCCATTCATTCATAGTATTTACCACCAAAAGAAAACATGATCAAAATTTAAAAAAAGTAAGGCATCTGCGACCCGCAATTAGCAGTATTTACCTCTGCAATATTTTTTATGTAGATTGGGCATTGAGGCGTTTGTTTAACTGTTTATTTGTTGTAAATTGAAAAAAAGTATTTATTTTTACTATCCTTTTTTATATAAAAAATTAAGTAAAATAAAAAAAATATGATGGAATTCTTGTTACTTTTGGCTCCCACCTCGTATCTATGTTGAAGTAAGTTTATTCCGGCGGCACCATTTTTGAATCTCGAGTGCCACAGCTTCCAGCTTAGATCTGATAGCACCCAGAAAAGTCGTGAATTAGTCGGTTCTAGTCGCGAAATTTTAAAATTTGTCGCTCCTTTGTTTAACCAACTAAAATGTAAAAATCAATTTCAAAAATTCGACCATTATTTAGCTGGAATAAGAGATGCGACAGAAGCAGTTTGCAAACTTTGATGTGGTCACATCATAAATATATAATCATAAATAAATAATAGACAACATTACATACGTTTCTCTGATCCCAAAATAGCAGCTAAATCACTTGTGTTATGGAAATCGAAAACAACGACGGTGCCATAACCACCCGGACCCAAAACAATATAAAAAAAGTTAGATTTTTCTACACCTAGGCTCAGGTGGCCGGGCATCGAATCCCGAACCTCAGAGATGGTGACATCATGAAAACCAATTTGCAAGCCACTCGGCCGCAGAGGTCGGAAGTTTATTTTTATTGTGAGCATTTTGAAGATGAATGACCAAAGAGGCAAGAAACAAAATTAAAGTAAAACCACGTTTATTTACATCATTAAGCCTCTAATCGACAAATTACAAATGTTAGAAATATATTCTTATAAGGCATAAGAAATTGGACAAAAGAAATTAGGTATTCTAGCCAAGACTTTCAAATAATATGGTCAGTTAGCAACAAATTGAAAGTAGATTGTTTATCACCAATAGTCGGAAAAAGGTGTGCCACATACATAGATGAGTAGTCCTGCGATGCAGTACAACCATTTCCGGAAATCCGGAATTCGAAAAAGTAATTAATTATAATTTTGTGGTTTTCACAACTGTATTGTCACTCCTTGTAGTTATGTCTTACACGTATCTGTGGATTTTGAACACCTTTTTCCGATCTATGTTTATCACATAAGATAATTGGTATTTATTAAATTGTTGTTGTAGGGGTGCGGTTCGTAAGAAAAACAACAATAAATGACGTATTTTTAGTCGATATAACTCTCGTTGCATATATATAATAGACGATTGATGTAACAACTTTCAAACTAAAATACCGATGGCAGAATGTACATTTTATATAAACGTTTGAGATATAACATCCAATGGGTATAATTTATTATTATAAATCTGCCGTCCACTAACTGAACATGGTGAAATATTCGTTTTAAATAGCATAAGATAGAGCACAAAATTCTCTTTTAAAAACAGTTATAATTAGTTAATGTGTTCGGATAATCGGAACTTACCCTAACGATGCATAGTTGAAATATGATTAAACAATTTAAGGGTCGTATTCTAGAACTCTACTCAATACTCAAGTCAGGACTTGAGTATTGCAGTGAGCACTGAAAATCGTACTCAAGTCCTTGCCATTAGGGTCGTATTTCCAGTGCTGGAAATCATACTCAAGTCAGCTCAAATCCTAACTTGAGCATTGAGTAGCGTTCTGGAATACGACCGTAAATATACTAAAACTGAGTTATGGTTTTTTATGATGTCTCAAAAAAATATTACGTCACTTAGCCGCGTTTTACTTAGCGGACAGCAGAAATATAATCCCAGTATTTTTTATGCAAATGAAAGTGCGCATTTGACCTCCATCTCACCTGATGGAAAGTGACGATGGAGCACGCACACCTAAATAATGCATATTCACTCTCGCCTTGAAAAGGTTCAAGTTCCCTGCAGGCAAGGAATTCCACTCTATAGCCGTTCGCCATAAAAATGTAGCAATGTAATGCTTCGTGTGAATTTTTCGGATATCCACAACATAGGGGTGGAACCCAAGCCCAGGTCTAGTCCACCGATGATGGAAAGGGGAAGGAGGAATTAAATCGTGTAATTCCATCGCACACTCTCCGTGATATATCCTGTAAAATACCGATAAGCTGGCAAGTGCCTATAAGCCTCTCGACACGCTTGTCAATTGAAACCTATATGCTAAATCTATGATTGAATCCAAGTGGCCAGTTGATATGTAGCAGAGTCATCGGAAAGGTGGCAGCAGTACTCCATACACGACCGCACATGTGCTAGATACAGTTGAAGCAACTGTGTGTAACGGTGTAAAGTAACTCCTCACTCTGGAAAGGACGCCAAGCTTCCTTGCTGCATTTTTTGGCCATGGATTGTACGACAGGTCCATTCCAAGTAGCTGGAGACAGTCGGCTATAGATATGGATATATCACGAAAAGTCGAAGTCCTCAAAAGGACTCCGTTTTGTGGAGAATAGACACGCCTGTGTTTTCGTAGCGTTAAATTTAACAAAGATTGGCATCGCCACGATCGGAGATTGCCTCGAGTGTGAAATCTAAACGGCTAACCATATGATCTCGACAAGACTGGATTTCCTCTCCACTGACCCTTGCATTGGTTATGTTAAGTGCCTCTCTACAACTGTGTTGTCATCAGCACACGCAAAGGTACCTGTATTGGTACGGTATTGTCATATCAATGATATGCAGCAGAAAGAGAGTTGCAGACAGTACGGAATCTTGAGGAACTCCGGACTGAGCAATCTATGTTCTAAGACCACTCGAATGGAACGTTCGCTCAAGAAATCGGAGATCACTGAGGAGGTCGTTGTCTTCAAGGTACGACAGAGAACGGTTGTTGAGTACACGTTCCATAGTCTTGCAGAGTATGAAAGTGAGTGGGATAGTTGACGGGGTCAGCTCTGCTTTAATTTTTTTGGCACAGGTTGCACGTTTGTAATCTTCCACGACCTGTGAACTATACCAGTCTCAAGTGAGAGGCGATACACGCAATAGGAGCAATGACGAGCGCAGCAAGGAGTATTAGGTTCGAAAACACATAAAAATAATGTTATAGAACCGTTACTTCCCCTTGGTTAGGTTAAAACTGCGACCATAAAGAAGCGCGAGTCTGCCACGGCAGTGCCCGCCGAAGCCCCAAATAAATATACTGAAGATTTATTAATTAGGCACATTGAAATTATGCCTTTTGTTGTTATACCTCTTGTTCATTATACATATATTCAATAAATGATAATATCCTTATAAATTATATCAAATATTGTTACACCAAGTGAAAATAGATTATTTTGTTGTTATATCTTTCATTACACACCCATTTATTAAATTTTAAATCCATTGTCCCCAGAGCTGAAGGACCTTAGGGTTACCCTCGTTACGCTACTGACTATAATGGTACGGTAGACTATACTAATACTTCTTTACGTTCACCTAAATACTCTCAGAAGGTGCACCTTAATTTAAACCTATGAGCTTTCCTCCTAAGTTATTTAACTTCTCCGTGGCTATCCGCGTTATCTTCTTAAAGATGGTACCGGGAACCTGAAAACATTTATCATTATCAACAACCCGTTACTCGTCTCACTGCTGAAAGGCTAGCACGATAGGACGCCACTTGTGCGATAGCGACATAAAACGCGAGATACTGCTATAGTCCCATCGATAATAGCAATATCACGCGCTACTATGTCCCTCTTGCGTAAGTCACGTCCTATTGTGCTAGCCCTATTGGACGCGACTCTCCTCCAAGGATACTTTTAAAAGGAGACTTCACGTGTTTTTCTAGGCTTATGAACATTCGAAATCAGGTTTTCCTTCACTGCTATAGTTTGTGCCAAATAGCATGGCAATAGCGATCATTCACCCGACTTTCATCCCAAACACAATTCGCAGCGACCAATCGCCGCTTCCCTACAAAACTGTCGCAATTTTGGCATCGTGTGATTTAACATAATAAAAGTCAATGATGTAACTTAAAAAATAAATGAAATTGAGGCATAGCACTCTATGAATTTGAATGTTGTACACACATTTTTATTTTTGTTATAAGATTTATTATATTTCTTATTATTGTAATGATATATGTGTTTATTAAAAATACATTTTATATTACGTTAGCATAATATACTACATTTAAATAAAACTGATATTTAAAATTCAGTTCATAGTAACTATAAATATAGTTTCTTTCAAACTGTCGACCTCTCAATCGAGAAGCAATCGTTCTTCACCAGCTGCCAAACACTTAACAACTTTTAATAAATAGTTAATAGTCTGTTTTCTTGGTTCTACAAGTTTTAGTACAATACTAGAAGTACAAGGCTAGAAGTTCCTCAAAATACCATCATTCTATGATTATTTCAAAATCAAATAAGAAAGTTAGATGCCACGTACGTTTTACTGACACGACAAAAGCACGCTACTTTCTTACTGAATTTATTTAAGTATACTGTTAGGTCAATGAGTATACATTTCTATTTTGAAATTGACCTAAGTACACTGTTGGAAAACCTTTTTGTTGACACACCTATGTAGGTTGTCTGTGATTGTTTTGATTTCATTTAAGTTTTTGTGTTCTTTGTCAAAACGACTTACAGAACATTAGAGGATAGAAAAATATAGTCAAAGTAGAGAACAAATGTATTGATTTCCACGTCACAACAACTCGTGTTATTTATATTTATTGATTCGATTTTGTGGGAAAAAAAGACTCCTGTCTATACAAACACAAGAAAATTATTACTTAAAATACTCAGATTTTCGTCAAGGTGAACTTCTAAAAGACTAAAATACCTTAACCTTTTTATTTAAAAAAAAAATTATCTTTACGTTATTGTTAAGGTACGATAGACTGCTATTATGAAAATACCTTACAACTTGTGTTGGTAATTGTACTTAAGCCATAGAGGTTGAGAAATTACTTGACCCTGCTAATGGCGGTTTTGAAGGATGGCGAATGATGAGTCAATACAGTGACAAAATGACTGACAACTGACTTTCGTGGTTCTTGTACGGAAGTGACACGCATACTACAACTTCCTTTATTCTTTCCATTCACTAGACTACAACTTCCAATTAAAATAAAATAGCATTGGTATTGGTATAGCTGTGGATTAGCTCACAGCATCAACTGACATTAAATTTGACACTTGTGTGTGATGCTGTAAATTATTTCATACAATTAATATGCGATACTATAGTTACAGTGTCTCATGTTGCTGACACAGGTGTCACGTTGTGAATACCGTAGAGGTGCTTTTTAGGTGTCTATATCAAAAAGTTATTACGTTCATATCAGATTTCCGAGAGAAATGCACTGTAGTTAAAATGTTATCAATGACCAGAAAGAATGGACTAATTACACCTATTATAGCTTCCTTTTTTTCGAAAACGGAATACACACAAAATAGGTATGAAGTAGAGTATTAAAAAGTATTAGTCTACCTGCTGCGTTCCACGAGATTTACTGATAAATTTTAATCTTTGTAAAATACGATTAAAGGTAATACTTGAAATAGGAAACTCACTAAAGGAAACTTTTGCTTTTTCAAATTTAACTTAATTTCATAAACTTTAATGGCCATTTCCTAAGCGTTAACTTTTTCGCTTAGCGACTGTATCGGTTTCAACGAATGTTATTTCATTGTGATTGTTGCTATTATAATGAGTAAATTTATTTTTATGAGGGACCAGAGTAATGACTTACCTCGAGGACCGAGTTGACTAGGTTGGAGACACCAGAAGCGCCGCCGACGATGGCACGGCCAGCTGCATAAAATTTATCACCCGTGTTGCCGTATTTGTCTTCCTCTCGTATCGTGTCTACGATTGGTTTCGGCTGAAAATATCAAATCATCAAAATGGCCACAACAATTTTTATGTTAGCAGCGAATAAATAGATTGCATCATAAAAAAATGACATAGTCTCTTATCTGTGCCGTATGTGTCTGGGTTCGAGTGCAACATTTATGCTCGCGCACCGTTCATTCGTGCTCATACGAAGAATCAGATATGTATATACCTAATGTGCTCAAATTCGTATTATTCGTATTCGATATGTTCAAAGGTCTGGGGACCTTAGGGTCTGGTTTTCCTTGTTAAGAGATTGCAACAGGTACCTATTCAAAAAATACAGTTGACTATAAATATACCCAGATATTATAGAAAACATATTATATATCTATGTTGCCTACATAATTTGTTAAGCGAGTATCATCATATAAGCATCAGTATCAGACTGATATAAAATTCGATGCACCTCCAGCATTAATTAACAGTTGGTCTGTCTATATATTCATACCTATAGACATATATTTAAATTGCAATTATTTTTTCCTCTGCATGCAATCTCGATTGTACGCGCATTACAAGGCCTTCAAGTACCTATTTAAATTCAGCGCTGTTAATTTCAAGCAGAAATACATCTTGCCCAACCTAAACCGTATTGGTGGCCAGAGTGGTGGGTTAGGTTAGGTTAGCCTAAACATTTTCTCCTTTGAGGACGTAGATGGTATATTTTATGTTGATTATTTTAAGTTGATAAATGATCTGATGATCTTAAAATAAAAATAATACGACCTACAACTTTGATTCATAATATAAAATTTATATTGACTAGTTGTTTTCTTATCGTGTAAACAGTTGAAGATTGGTAGAAACTTTTTGTTACAATACTGTAAACAGGTGTTTTAGTAGGTACGTTGTTCATTTTGCTGACTGGTACCCTGATTCTGTAAAATTCTTTTCATGAACCGACTTCAAAAAAGGAGGAAGTTATACGTTCGGTTGTATGTACAGATACAGGGTCCGTCCCAAAAGTATCGAACATTTTTTTTGGGAGTTTTGCCGAACGGCGGGAAGCGCTCCGCTTGGCAACAGAAAGTGGTGGGGGGATCTAGCCGATACAGCGCGACCGGTCCCAGTTGGCTCCGAGCACCTGGAGCGGCAGGACGTGCGTTCGCGTAGAGCTCTAAACGACACCTCGTCGAAGTTTTTAAAAGTAGCGCGATGACGGATCCGTTAGAACAGAGGTACGCAGTGAAATTTTGTGTTCTACTCGGCAAAAATACTGTGGAAACCAACGAGATGATTAAACAGGCCTTCAAGGACAAAGCTTTGTCCGAATCCTCGGTCAGGAAGTGGCACAAGATGTTCCGTGACGGAAGGGAAGAGGTGACCGACGAAGCCCGCTGGTCCCGCAGCCTCCCTACAGTCCTGACGTCGCCCCGGCAGACTTCTTCTTGTTTCCCAGCATCAAGTCGAAGCTCAAAGGCAAGCATTGGGGCACAATTAAGGACATCCAAGAAGCTACGACGAGGGCGCTGAAGGACCTACCCGTTGACGTCTTCCAGGGGGCCTTCCGGGCATGGAAAACTCGCCTACAAAAGTGCATCGATGCTGAAGGGTGTTATTTTGAAGAGTACTAATGTATGGTACCGATAAGTTCAATAAAAGTATTTTTCCTGAAAAATGTTCGATACTTTTGGGACGGACCAGATATGTTGTCCGATTTCTCCATCAATTGCGGTCCGATTTTGAAAATTCTTTTTGTTTGAAAAGTGCACTCTCAATTTACTCTCCCATTGTCACCAATCTGATGAGGAGATCCCACAGAAATCGAGGGAAATCCTCAAATTTTATAGACATGTACAGTGTGTTTGTTGAACTGTTACAAATCAAAAGTTCTGGGATAGGCGTGGACGTCTTCATCTTTCCATTTATCGTAACGATATAACGAGTAGACCCCACACTTGTCAAAGTCAAAGAATCTTTACTTCATAGGTAAGCAAATTGCACTTGTAATCGTCATTCTGATTAAACTCTCATTCGTAAGGCAGATTTCCCTGAGAAGAATGGCAAGAAACTCTAGGGGTTGCTCTTTTTTAAATATACATTTGAATACATTTATCATTACAATATTTAATTTACACATCTTAGATCGAGAATACCTGAAAGAGCTAAACGGGTCACTGTCACGGATTTTTGTCATCCAAGTACGCAGAAGTTGTACGCAGAACCTATAGTATAAAGTTTTTGTTTCACAATAGTATTGAACCTCGTAAATGGCAAATTTGAATATCATTTTGATGATGGTAAGTGCTTGTAATTGTTGAAAAAACTAGTATTGGGCCTATTTGAATAAAAATATTTGACTTTGCCTTATCGTCAGTTCAGCAGCATGCAGTGATTACTCTCAGACTCATACACCCGAATAGAAAAATTTTGACAATTCTCGTAATGCCTTTTCGTCATATGATCGGCGATTAAGACGATCGTCTTAATCTTTCTATTTCTCGTAACGCCTTTTCATCTTGTGGTCGGATAATTAATTTATTTGGTTCTAAATCACAAAGTGCATTAGTCTAATATTTAGTATGGACTTAACTAACAGTACACCACTTACCTGCCTATATTTACTAAAAATGGTTAAAATAAATAATGTTAAAAAATCTACCAACTTCGAAAATCACAAATACACAAAGCACACAATATTATACTAAAAAGCGAAAAATAACAAAATAGATATTAAATCCAAATGACAACAATGAATGTAATTCTTTTTGTTTATTTTTGTCTCATTTCGTTTTGTACACAGTATTATAGCAATTTATTAATCAATCTATCCACATTTATGGTTTTTTATACAATTACAACGTGACAATTCTTGTCCAAACCTATTATCGATAAGTTTAATAAAATATGATTATTGGGATGTGCTCCCTACTGATCGGTTTGAAATTTAACTTTACCATTAAAAAAATATTGATACTTAAATATTTACAATATCTAATTCCTTATTTTTGGACTCTGTGCTTTTTAGTGTGATGACTTTTGTGGTTTTTGAAGTTGGTTGAATTTTTTTCAAATGTTTGTTTTGAAACCCATATTCAATTTCCAATTTATTCTCTTCAGAGGTATTTATGTTCAAACAGAGCGATCCTTATTTATAAGAAATATGCAAAATGTGGATATGAGTTTCATTTCAATAATCCTTCAATACCGCGTTAAACATAAGTATTTTCCTTTCCATATCTTAAACTATGAAACCTTGTTATCGGTTTTTTGTCTTCACTTAGATCACACGCTTTAATTTTGTTACTTTTCGGAAGTCCATGTTAATGAAAGGGTTCGCAGTATAGCAAATTAGTTTACTTCTGTTGTTGTTGGGTTCGCGGTGTAGCGAAATTGATTTACTTTCATTTTTAGGAACATTTTATGTATTTCATTCAGGTTAAGCTTATCATTTATAAGTATACCTGAAAAATACCAGCAACAATACTGTGCAAGTTTTCTTTAGCGGAGAGTGTCTTACTGCCCCATCCTTCTGTTTCGAGTAGTGCTCCTTCTCTTGTTGTCACTGGCGCGGCGAAAATCCCACCCACAATTTCATCGTGCCCCTAAAATATTTAGTTAAATAATAAATATAGTAGAACGTGAAACATTTTTACGTTATATAATACCTGTCGTAAGGTACGGTCCAAATTATGGTATCCGTATGTTTATGATATGTATTCATTGTAATGTTCTTCACTAGACCAATGAATACTCCTTAAATGTGTTTGATATAAATACATTTAGTTATGTTAATAACACTTATAATAAATGTACATTTTACTTAATTTCTATATTATATTATAGGACAAATTAGCCTCGACTTTTGCCTCCGTTCTGGCCACCCAAAAACAATATATTTTAGTACTTTATTGGCTCCGATTCCTAGACTATAACTAATATTGTAACATTCATAATAGAAACACCAACAGCATGTGTGGCATGTGTATTAAATCTGTATGTATAAACCTTAGAGGATGGATTATAGTCTAAGGTATAAACTTAATTAATCATGAACACAATTCTGACACACAAACCAATATTACAGGTGTACATCACATTTAATGACTATAAGGTATGTTGACTGATTTTATACACTTTTCACGATAAACAGATGCAGACTTTGAATTTAATTATTTCCAACTTACTATCATTACAGGTTTTACCTAATGCGATAGTTTGTGCAACAAGTGTTTTATAATGACCTTTAAATTGAATAATAGCAAGCTTAATAAATAACTACTTCATTATTATTATTATGGTAACACAGAACCCACAAGAATAGAATACATACCAGTTGTCCAGCGTTGAACTTGCTACCTAGAGCACCGGAGACGGCATGGAGTTTTTGAGAAATGAAGTGTCCGGTTAATGGTCCGTTACTTTTTTCACCACCTCGGTTTTCTGGGTGCAAAGGTTCGGCTAACTTCACGCCCGAAGCCGCTTGTGGTGAGTCGTAGACTGGCAGATCCACCCTTACTGGCTCATCCACGGGCGCTGCCATGCAGGCGGCCGCCATTGCGAAAATAAGCCTTTTGTAAAACATTCTGCAACAAAATCGAACGAACTACGTATCGTCATCAATCTATTCATACATCGCGTGTCTCCTCTAAGGTGAGTGTTTAGGCCACAGTCGCTAGTCATGCGAGTTGGGGACTTAACACATTTACTGAGGGTTGTGAACCTGCTTCGACGTGCAGGTTTCATCACGAAGTTTTCCTTCACCGAAAAGCTCATGGTAAATTTCAAAATCATATTTTAAATTCTCAATGAATCACCATAGACCATTCATTCGACCACTGGTAAGCCTGTAATGTCGAACTATAAATACCTAGACATTAGTATAGTACTCCTTTTAAAATAAAATACTTACTCTGCGAAATACACATCACGGTTCTTCTAGACAAATAGAACATTTGTGTTTCTTTTATTCACCCCATCCAAAGACTAGGTATATACAATCAACAGCTATTTACACTTTTCATATATTGCCTCCAGAGCAACGGTATACGATTCGTCAATGTTTAGCTTGTTATGCTACTGCCCGTACTCACAAGTTTATTGCTTGTTCTTGGTTTTTCGTGGTTATCGTATATAACTTACTTAGGGTCGTATTCCAGAACTCTACTCAATGCTCAAGTCAGGATTTGAGCAGACTTTGATTTCAAGCACTGGAAATACGACCCTAATGGCAAGGACTTGAGTATGATTTTCAGTGCTCACTGCAATACTCAAGTCCTGACTTGAGTATTGAGTAGAGTTCTGGAATACGTCCCTAAATCGTCGAATCAAGAAAGAAAAGATTGCCAACCACCTTAAGTAACAGTGATTTACAGTGAGCATAAATAACAAGTATAATATCATTGGTGATTTATATATGAAGTATATTTGGCATGACAGTATAATTTATGTTGTGAATTCCTCTATTTTGTACCCAAATATATTAATTATTAATTTATTTCTATAATTTATTATAAATTAATTTATTTGGGTAGGCAAGGGTTTGACACCAGGTCTTATTTTGTTTTTTATTTACGAACAAGCGACAAGCGCCTTTTCATAAATAGTTCATTTCTTGCCATGAAGGGTTGATGATCTTAGAAATTGTATAGGACTGGAAAGTATAAAGTTTGCTATGTCTCATATGACAGGTAGATAAATATAAAGAGGTAAAATCACTGCAAAAAGTTTTTACCATAGTATTTCTTATCATGACTAAACCTCTCATTATTGTTTAAGTTTATCTATGGTTCAACCAGAGATGCAGTAACCCACAGTTACTTCATTTTTTTCCATCCTCTAAGATCTCCACATAATCAATGTTGATCTACATACCAAATTTTAACAAGTACAAATAAAAAGGATAAAAAGTCTTTAAGCAAATAAATAGAAAACTTACGGTAATCAAAAATTCTAAGTAAATAAATTAACGAAAAAGTTATAAACATTGCTATTTCCGTGAAATTTATTAATTTAATTCCTATGCCTACAAAATGGATCCCCCGAGAGTGAAAAACGTGATGCTTGTATTAGAACTAAAGCAAGGCTGTTTTATAATAGCTTTCATCGGGTTGGCAATTGCAGTCATGACGATTATATCGGTTATATTGTATTATGCGATTGAAGCAATACTAATTCATTTGCAGAATTATAAAGTTCACGGTAATGTAAAGGTAGCTATTACGGCGATATTATTGATAAATTCCATAATGCTTCTGGTTGCGAATGGATATCTCTTAATAGCCATGTTTACAAATAAATCGAGTGCTCTTGAGATGAGTGCATATTTAT
This sequence comes from Hyposmocoma kahamanoa, assembly GCF_003589595.1. Classification (NCBI taxonomy): domain Eukaryota; kingdom Metazoa; phylum Arthropoda; class Insecta; order Lepidoptera; family Cosmopterigidae; genus Hyposmocoma; species Hyposmocoma kahamanoa. The sequence goes on along the minus strand of NW_020653200.1, from coordinate 14,672,881 downwards.
TATTGTCAATGGTAACAGTTGATATAATTACTGTTCTAATGGGGCCAATGACCTGCTTTTTCACGGAGTTTGCTTGCGATGTGATTAAACAGTCCTCCCACATTGTCCAAGCAGTAATTATAATTGGCTTGATGATTCACATGGACTTATGGGCATATTATATGGTGTGTGTTTATAGCGCTTCATATATAGATAGCAAAGAAAATTGAACCAGCAGGGAGTCGATATCTAGCCTCCTTCACCTACATAACTCTCGAAGAACCAGCAATGTGACAAAAGCACGATCGCATTTTTTATTTATATAGTGCAGAGGTAAGTCTATGAGTAAGCCGGTGCCCTCAGTTTGGGAAGCGCTGTGCTAATAGACAGGCTGGTTATTTTGCGCTATAAAATTTAATTATTAATATGCATAGCATCGTGATCACCACATAGTATAAATTGTAAGTTACCATGCGTATAAATAAATATTTCAGTGTACTACAGTTCGTTTAGTTTTATGTACTTTGGTTTATTTTTATTTACATGGTTGTTATACTTACAATTTAATGTGCAAAATATTTGTTAAGGAACAATTTAAGAGGTGATTGTTGTTTGTTTGTGTGAAATCCTACAGAACTTATTATGGATGAACTCTACAATTCGCGAAGAAAGACAGCAAAGCCTTGTCTAATATTTTGGTCGAGTAAAGTTACCTGTGAACATTTTGCATGGAATAGTCGATTTTTTATTTGTCCTGTCACTGAAAGACTCTGTATTTATTTCAACTTATAAATGACCTTTTCCTTAAAAGTAATATAAAGAGTTTAAGTAGAGCATATATGGAAGAGTATCCAATTGTAACTTTGAGATATTTTGCGTGAAGAATTTGATCGACCGTTATCGTACCTAGTTTTTCAATTTTCGTATTTTGCATGTTTAATTATATCTATTGGTGAGGTTTTAACAATATGTTGAGTTTACGTTTTGGATATCGTGTGGTTGCATTTCATAAGCTTTCAACTTCCTGATCCGCATTAAGCCTTTGGCTGATTAGTGTAACGTATGGGTATGTATGTGTTACATACATAGGTACCTACACATCTATAGTGTCTAGTTACTTTTGATGTGTATGTATCATGATCCCTAGGGATCAAGCATCTTTTTGCTAATTGGTGAAAATCGGGTTTCTTAACAATTTTTAACACTTGGTTAATTTCATAAATTAAAAATAAATAACTAAATAAGTAATTTAATTTTATACAGACACTTTTATTTCACTTTAATAGGGTAATCAAATATTTAAAAAACCTTTGATCCCTAGACACTTTTGATGTCTGTTCAATATATTAGTTTGCTGGATACACTAATAACATTTCATATACAGATTATGCGCAAATGAGTCAATTTTTTCGCATTACTGGCGAGGATCGGCTAGTTAGGTGGCTGTTTTCATTAGGTTAATTTAAATACTACCCAGAGGAGTTATACAGGTCTAGTTAGTTATTTTTTGTTGTTAATTAGTAAACGAGTTAAATGTACCTACCTAATACTAGGTAGGTACTGCCCAATCGATTATTTATTTAAGTACTCAACAGTATTTGGAATAAAGATGCATTGTATTTTTTATTAATAAAATTAATTCTTGCTGCAGGTGTCCTAATACAATAATAATATATTATTGTTACACTTAAATTAATATATTTTTTTCAGCGGTCCCGCAATGTATCTACATATAAATTGTTTTCTACAAATACCAAGAAGACATGTCAGCCTTATAAATTGCTATTCAAAATTAATTTTGAGGAAATAATGAAATTAATATAATATTTAAGTACTGTTACTAAAAGTTTATAATTAAATAATTGCATCTTTGCTTGTGTATACCTATATAAGTTCTTGCTTTATAATTGTAGTTGATGTAAACGAGCAAATTTCTTAAATTTAGCGGCTGTTTATATTAGAACAAAGTTTGAGGTACTCACTTGCAAGCAGGTTCGATCGGCAGCGATGCGCGTTTGGCACTTACTGCACCGTCTGCGTGAACGCACGGAGCGAGCTCACTTTCACGCGTTACGTCATAGGGCCTTGGCACTTGTACCAAATGTGACTAGATGCTGCTGTCGACCATCAACTATTCATGATTTTTGTCTTAATCTATACGAAATATTATAAATAATCAAAAATTTTAATATATTATTTCTGGTCTCTGATCCAACAGTATTATCTACAAATTACTTTAACTTGTCCATAGCATCAGTACCAATATGTTAAGAGTAAAGAAGACCTCAAACTTAACTAACAAACCCTCTAAGTAGATAAAAAACTGACTAAGTAGCCCTTTTGGGCAGGTCTCGGGTTCGATGTTTTATTGAAATAATCATGGCGTTTGGTGGCCTATAATAATTGGGTTTGCTGAATGCGGAAAGGGGGGTTGTCATTTATAGCATCAAGATGGTGGGGTAAAACATCAGTGTTAAGTTGCTCGTAGGGATCTGGGGGTCTACTACCATTCTCCGCCCGACATCCGTCAAATAAAAATTCAATTACGGTCATAATTTATACTCGACCAAATTAAAAGAGGCACGATGCGAATGAACGTTCATAATTGATTTGGTCGAGTATTATTTATTTGATAGCCGGTTTCGGTCTGTAGACACCTTTAGAACGAAGCGACATAGATACAATTTTTTCTTCCAAGATTAAGATGTTGATGACGCTGGGGGAAAGTGAAGGTTTCTTATGTGTACCGGGACAAAACTGATCCGGGACATATCCACTGGAGCAGAAATTCTAGCTATTTTGTTTAAAAATTATACCCACTCTCGAGAGAGAAATGATGGGTATTACTTGTTTTATTGTTTTGTCGTATTGATACCTACATAAGTAGGCACGTAAGTATTTTCTTATAGAAAAATGAATGGCTAAGTCGTCAATAACAAAAGTGAAAGAATTAGAGATCCACTTTCACTTGGAGAGTCAGAACACTCATGTAACAAATGGTTAATACCAAACTACCTACCCCTTGCTTATTTAGTATAGGTATACCAAGTACATCTATGTTATTTATAGTGTTTTTATTTGTAAGTCAATGGTGTTTAAACTATTTTTTGTTATTGCGACTGCAACTAACATTGCATGAAGGAAGTAAGAGAGACTAAGGCTCAACTCACACTGGCGCAGAGTCGAAACGTCGTGTCGCGTCCTGTTTTTCAACCATACCGCCTGGCGACCCGCGCGGACGCGCGACGACGCTCGCATTAGTGCGCCCGGATCACAATGTGGTCGGCGTCTGACGCCTCATTGCGCCCAAGTAACGTGCGGCGACGCGCGTAACTTGGGCCCCTGTCGAGCGGCGTCGACCCTCGATTCCATATTTGCATAACACAAATTTGTACCTTAATAATGGGAGAATAGAGATGAATATGCTATAGGCGAAAATCGTGACGCGTCGCGACCTTAGACTATGGAATCCTCTAAGGTCGCGACGCTTCGCCTCTGCGCCAGTGTGAGTTGAACCTAAGAACATTGGATGCAAACGTTTAACCAAGGAGAAGCATGTATTTGATTCATAGAAAATGAACATATTTAACTTTCGCTATCTTTTCATTGAATATTCTTGGTTGGTCAAGGCAATAAATATTAAAAGCGTTTGTTGTTCACAAAGTTAGGTACTACGTTATGTATGCATAATGTATGAGAGGTAAGAGATTACCTACTATGGGAGTAATCGTGACCTTATGACCATTAGTAGCCATTGTCTAATTTGACAAGTAGTAGGTACCTCACTCTCCATCTACCTTACATAATTACCAAGCTCTTTTGTTGTGACTTGGGTTCATATACCGAATACTATACAAATAATAGAAGGAAGAGGCCTTGTGCCAAGCTGCAGTGATGGATAATATAGAGTTCAAGTAAACTTAACGACACTAAAAAGAGGAAGGATGAAGTAAAATACCTGTTCTAATTTAAACTAATTTAACCAAAGCAGATGACGACCTTCGTGTTAACTTTCTAATTCCCTGGGATCCAGAAAGTGTAACTAAGTCCATCAAGTGCCAATCCCACGAAAGTAAAATGATCTGTGGCCAACCCCTTTTCTTCATTTTCCATTTATTCATTTAATACATTCTAGAACAGTGAGCATAAATGATTATAATATCAATGTTCTAGAATCAAAATCTTTGTTTTGTAAAAAGAAGACTTAAATTTCTTGACAAAACTGTCAATGCGAGGCGTGGTTTCAGCGTCAGAATTGTAATTTGTGAAATGTAATTTTGGAAGTACACACAATACATTTACAAACAGTTTAATGACCGTGTGAGTTAAAATTAAGTACAGTTTATCAAGTCCTGTACAGATATAATGAATATTTTAAGTAATAGTCGCCTGTATCCATTTTATAAAACATCTGTGTGGAATTCAAAATGTCATAGCAGAACCTCAAAATATTTGAAAATAGGTGATCCAGCAGAAAAGAGAACGGTGTCTAAAAATAATCTTAGTGTACATCTCTTCAACGTGTACTGCAATATGAAAGTTCCGTTTGTATTGGGGCCACAGTGGACTGTGTGGACTCAAGTGCGATTCTGTTGCAAACCCCCTCGGTTCCACCGCGACATGCATTTCCCGACTTTTGATAAATATCGGAAAGATCACCTAGTAGATGTCAGGAGGACAACGTGGGGAATGGCAGACTCAAAAACAGGAATGGTTTACTTTCTCGGATTTGTAGGTTGGATGGCAGGACTGTATACTCTCAAGTCTCATGGATCTCACTACATCATGGCCATGGCACCGGCTAAGGACGTGCTAGCTATGGCCATAGTGGAAGTGAAAATAGATCGTATTCTTGAGGGCACCACTGAAACTGTGAAATGGAGAGGGAAACCATTATTCATCAAGCACAGGACTAAAGCAGAAATTGAGAAAGAGCGAGCGACGCCGTTATCAGAGTTGAAAGACCCTCAAACCGAGGAGCAGCGTTGTGTGAATCCAGAATGGTTGATTTGTATGGCCGTATGTACCCATCTGGGGTGTGTGCCTACACCGAATGCCGGCGATTTTTTTGGAGGTTTCTACTGCGCGTGTCACGGTAGCCAATTCGACAGCTTGGGAAGAGCACGAAAGGGGCCTGCACCAACTAACTTAGAAGTTCCGTTCTATAAATTTGTGTCACCCACTGTTGTAAGTATAGGCAATTAAGGATGTTACACAATGTGATTGGAACTACTTGGTGTATTTATATGTGTTTGTACAATATGTAATTGGAATTTATCATTTTGTAACGAATTGTAATTGTTTTTATAGAATTAACTTTTTGCGATCAGCTAATAAAAAAATAATAATTAAAAAAAAAGTCAATAGGAGTTTTATCTTGTTTTCTTCTTCGTGTAGTGCTCCTTCAACTAGTGAAGGTTGGCTAGTAATTCTACGTACTATCCCCTGTCTCCCGCGAGGTATAATAAGTTGCCTGAGCTATCAACTCTACCTCCTGTCCATTCTTTAATGTTATATCAATCCACGCTTTCTTTCTGCGACCTACTTTCCTTCTTGCAGCAATCTTTGCATTAATTGCGAAAAGTAACTGCGACAAGCTGTAACTGTGATGTCTATGTAAATGGTATGACCTAAATAAACCGTTTAATGGTCTAACTGCGTTTGATGGGAACATGAGTTCTCTGTTTTAACCTATGCGTCACTGAATTTCCTCGCACTTGACCCTACAATACAACTGATCAACTTGCATCTATAAGCCCAATCTGACAGATAGATAAAACGTTTATTGATTTGCATCACACACACATAAATATAATACTGTCAATGGATAAAAGAGAAACAGAAAACAAAATTAAATGAAAACAACTAGCAAATGATAAAAAAACAAAAAAAAGCATAAAAACAATACTAACCTAATTGTCAACAGCTTGTGTGTGCTGCAACAAGCCAAATAGGTCACGTCTCAGTGCAAAATTTGCCCAAAAGCAAAGCACAACTGGAAAAACGATGCGTACGGAGTCTTTCGAGAAGTACGAAAATCTGTCCGAATAATTCAGGCTTCACATCCGTATAAGAGGTCATACGTGGCATCGGAGGAGAGGAGTACCTACGTGAAGATATTCTGAGATTGCGGTTACGTAGCACCTTCCGCATGGAATTAAAGTAGGTACATGCTATTTCAGTGCGGGTTTTTATTTCATTTTGATTGTCCCAGTCTTCAGTCAACCAAGTATCCAAATACTTGTGCTTACCTGCGTACTCTCTTTAGGTTCTACCACTCACTGTTATGATAACACCTGTGTTATTCCGATTGGACACCACCATTACTCTTGTTTTTAACGCAATCATCGTTAATCTGGTCCTGAGACTGCATTCGCATACTGCATCTCCATTAGTTTGCAATTCCAGTTCCGTTACAGAGCTGTGTCATCAGCGCATCTGATGTTATTGATGAGCTGCTTTTTTTATAGCACAGTCCAATTCAGATAACGTTTCCTCTATTAATGTAAGCAAAGTTAAATAAAGTTTGTGATGAATACATTCCCGCCTAACTCCCCACTTTATTTGAATGTCCTTGGTCTTCTGTCCATCGCCGAGACCAATATGCTTAAAATCGAGATTAGCCTATTCTACAGTTCTCATTTTTTCTTTTCAAAGTCGATGAAGCACAGAAATACATCCTGCATTTCCATGTATTTTGGCACTAAAATCTGTATACAAAACACAGAATCTCTAGTGCCCGTAGTAGGCCCGAAACCAAATTGAGTATCCCCAATTTGTTCATCACACTGAGAGATTTTTTGTGATAGATAATTTAAGCACTAGGCCCATTAAGCTGACTATCCGATAATCCTCACACTTCTTGGCGTTCTTTTTCGTGGGGTTGGGAACACAGGTGGATCTCAAACAATCATCGTGCAAATCACATTTTTTATATACCTACCACATTCAGGAAGGCATTTCTTCCTTTTCTTCCCTATTGCAGTTACAGAATTATGGGCTTAGTTAATGTCGGCTCCAGGGAGTATGTCACTATAGTTGTGATACTTTTCATAAGTCGACTATTGATCATGATGTAGTTATTTTTTGTTTTATTTATAAAAAATAAATAAAGATCCGTCACACCCCGGACATTCCATACAACGGTCGAAAGTTATTTACCTACTACTAGGGGAAAGGTGTACGAGATGATCCTTGGAGGTAAGATGATCCTTTTCAATTGTCGTGAAACTAGTAACGTCATCTAGATATTTTCTTTAGTAAAATGTGCCCTCTCATCAGTCAATTCGTACTATCGATGTGAGTGACGAGTTCATTTTTGTGGAAACGAACAAAAATTGTGTGAGTTTGATCTAAGGTAAAGTTGATTAAAAGGTTAGGCAACTTCCATTCTAAGCAATCAATTGCTAAGATTTTTATGTTGGTGGCTTTGTACAATGTTCTATTTACTTTTTTAATGGCGTGGTAACAGTATATAGACAGCATACCTACATGTTATTTTGCCGAACAAAAAATAAAAATAAGGAAATTGGGACCAGATGATTATGGTTTTGGTGTACGAGATGATCCGTGGATATCATCTTGTACTGTATATATTGTTAACGGACTATTTTTAATGTGTATGTTTTTCTGAGTACTGAAACCTCTTAATTAAATAGATTGCAATACGAATAAAATAGTAGAAGACTGGATTTCGTTTACATGGTCGATCTCGATTAATAACAAATATAAATGCTTTTTCTTGTTTTAGACCAGGCCGCGTAATTGTAAAAGAAAAACCATTCGTGGTGGGTGGTCGGAAGACTATGATCTAAACAACTAGAGGCGTAAAAAATAGGACGCCACATAGATCGGCAAGTAAATAGTTAGCAGTAGGTACGCGTCATATCATTAAAAAGACGGACTAAAGGTAAAAATAAAGGGTCTGTCAGTTCAATGAAATATTTAAGTGAAAAAAAAACTGTTTTCATCAGATGTGTTAAACAGGAAATCGAGCTCGTAAAAAGTACATCAAAGATGGATACGAGGGTGGCTAGCAATTTGCCATAAAAAACAATATCGCCCACTCTTAGATACCTGTAAGATATAAATTAATTAGGATTATTTGTTCTCGAACTTCCGTAACTGTTGTTTCATATACCTAGATTACATAAGTGAGGACTTTGTAAAGTCTAAAAAGTTGTTGTTTTCATATGTTTCTACCAAAACCTAGAAATTTTCCTAAATAGAGGCAAGGTTATTCCCTGGATCATCTTGCCCATACCCTTAGGATCATCTTGGACACCCCGGTGTCCAAGTCGATTCTTTAGTAGGATTTTAGAAATATTCAAATATAATAATGAAAGATCAAAAATACAACGTTTTTAGTAAGTATCACGTAAATAGATAAATTTTCTATCATTCAACGCTTTTACATCTGCT
>NW_020653200.1:14605124-14664471 GCF_003589595.1 Hyposmocoma kahamanoa | reverse complement strand
CTTTAAGCTGAATATCTTTTAATCTACCATCATTCTCCTTTAAGGGTTTTAAGGTTCCTTTAAGGATCTGGTGCACCTTTCCCCTACTACAAACAGTAAAACGCTATCCGCACACGCGCAAATGTGTGCGTGAAGTGGCAGGGTTCTCTCGTATCCCGTCGTCCCATCACTTTTTCGTACCTGTTGGGTAGCGAAAATTTTAACGGGAATCAGTATCTATTATAATTTTATTACTAGGATCCTAATAATTACACATGTTCATTAGTTATTTATATCGATACAGTATTATAGTTTTCATTAGTTCACTAACTAGAATAATATTGAAGATATTTTTTTAATAATAAAAGCTTTAAATGTTTTTATGTTATATTTCGGACAGGCACCTACGTTTAAATAAGATAACCAAGGTATTTGAAATTGCTTGTCCACCTTTATCATTAGCTAGTTATATTCACTACATAATATTTACCGGCAATACAAATTGAAATTTTGTAATCTGTAATACAGGGTGACCTGAAACTCGATACATTCCTTCTAAGGGGTGAAAGTAGACTTCATTTGAAACAAATTTAGTCATGTGATACCCTGTCCAAAAATGAGTACTTTCGGAAATATTTAAGATTTTAGGTTTTTTGTTAAAAGTCCCGATTTTCAACGTAATTTTTTTTTCTAAAAACGTTGTCTATTTCTTGTTTGTTTTTGCTTTGTCTGGTAGTTATTGAATCAAAGTTATTGTTTAATTATAATAGGGCACGAAGTAACTGTTACATTAACTATGGTGTTTCAAAAATGATAAAGAGATACTTAAAAATAATACTTTTTACTTACTAAATGGGGTGCATTGTAAAAAAAATGTATGGAACGAAGTGTAATTTGTACACTTAATGCTTAAACTACTTTCTTGTATTCTTACCTATTTAAAAAGGTACAAATGTTAACTAAAATGTTAAGGTGTCTACTACAACAGTGCAGAAAATCGCGAACAGAGTGCGAGTTTATTACACCTGATTTTACGTTAACGTAATTATTAGAGAGAAAATGATAAAGACATGTTTATATTAAACAGTCAATAACGTTTATTTACTCAAAGTACATTTTCTTAAGTAAAATAACTTAAATGTCACTTATTTCAATACCGTAAGCTTTATTGCAAGTCCTGCTCAAAAAGGGACCTCGGTTTCTAATATATTCTCGTAATCTTTTGCGCACTTCAGTTTTTGTCACCCGCGATGTTATTGTTGCCTTGAATTGTCCAGCTGCGTCAATTATCCTCTGCCTAAGCTCGTGTATAGAATTTATGGGCGTTTCATACACTAAATTTTTTATATAACCCCATAAGCAAAATCGCACGACGTTAACTTGGGCATCGTGCTGACCAAGAAATCGGCCCGCCTCGCTGGACTGCCATCGTGCTGGTAAAACATATTAGACAATGTCCTAACGGGTACATCTTCCAGCAATAGATCTAAATGATCCCTCAACAAATTATCGAAGTCTCTCCATTTAAATTATCAGGGAAAAAGTAAGGCCCAATTAAATGTCTGTCAATGATTCCCATCCAGACGTTTAGGGAAAACCTTCTTATTTGGAGTTTTTGGAATTTTTTTTCATGGGTTTTCACCTTTTTGGGCCTAAAAATGTGTATTGTGACAATTTGTGATTCCGTCGCGATCAAACTTGGATTCGTCTGTCCATAGGATTCTTGTAAAAAAGTTTGGATTTTTCATATCGGTATTGATCATGAAACGGCAAAAATCTAGTCTTCTGGCTGGGTCTCCTTCCTCCAGTCCTTGCACCGGAGTGTGGTGGTACAGGTATAGGCCAGCGGTATGGACACTGAACCACACTTTCAATTGTGTTGTGCCAAGTTGCCTGGCTACCATCCTAGTAGAAGTTGTAGGGTTTCTGTTAAAAGCGTCTAATATTTCCTCTTCCTCCTCTGGAAAATAAACGGGAGGAATCTATGTGCCTTCGGCTGTAATTAAAGCTGTCCCGCCTCAAGCGCCTGTACGTGCCAAAACACTATCTCATTGGTACACGACGACTAGGGTAGCGTCGCATATAGTTCCTTCGTGCCGCAGTTCGAAGCCGCTGATCGTGGTGATGCCACCATCACAAAAACCGTAATAGAACAAGATTATTCGTCAAGCGTATTCTTCGTTCGTATACTCTGACATTTTATCACTGAGGTTGAGGAGTAGAATGCAACGAAACGTCCGCACTCGCGAATAGTTGCAGCTAACTGAAGTAAACAAACTAATTGGAGTCAATGAGGTCTACAAATAAACTTTTAAATGCTTCACAAAGGCCCCTATTGATACCGCAGCTAAACAAAACATTTTGATACAATAGCTCCCGGCGAGCCCGCTTAGCACCTACTCGTACTACCAGGTTGGTTCGCATTTCTATGACACGTTCCTCCGACCCACAATTTTATTATTGCAAAAATTAGAAACTTATCTCTTATTTTGTATAAAATATGACCTTTTTGAATAGGTATTAATACAAGGAAGTAATTTAAGCAGTTTGTACACAGCGTTCCATATATTTTTTTTTTAATTTTTTTAAAATTATTCCTTTATCATTTTTAAACCACCTTAGTAAATTTAACACTTATTCCGTGCCCTCCTGTTATTAAACAATAACTTTGATTCAATAACTATCAGATGAAGCAAAAACAAACAACAAATAGCGAGAAACTTTTGAGAAAAAATAAAAATGAAGCAGAAAATCGGAATTTTTAACAAAAAACCTAAAATCTTCAATATCTCCGAAAGTAGGTACTCACTTTTGAACACGGTATCACATGACCAAATTTGTTTCAAATTAAGTCTACTTTCACCCCTTAGAAGGAATGTATCGAGTTTCAGGTCCATCGAGAACATAACCAGAAATAGAGACTAGAATTATATTCTTGGTAACACATTAGCGATACAGCTCTTATAAATAAATATCAACTCTCGTTTGCACTGAAATATAGACAGGCCAACTACTGACCTGTGTACGTCTCCGTATGTTCCAAAAAATATTCTGTACTTATTGTAATAAACATAATATCACTAACAATGCCGTGCTGTTCTATTGTGGGAAAAACATCAAAACATCTAATTAAAACAAACGGAATCAAATTTCATCGGTAATTAAATATTATATATATAATTTTGTAATTTTCGTCCATTATAGCAAAGCTCAAGTTAACTGATCGATTTGAAGTGAAACAGTTGACGACAGTGTCGTCACGACACCCATTGACGACACCCGTCAATTGTTTCGAACTCGGGCTAGCCAATCGGAGCGCAGTTGTCACAGTAATGACATGGCAGAATAGTTTTCAAACAAATTAAATGACATTTCGTCTCTATTTCTGGTTATATACTCGATGTTCAGGTCACTCTGTATAATCTGTATTATTATTACTCCACACGCAAGTCAATGCTCTGCACTAAATTAATGAAGAAAACAATAACTGAATGACTCTCAGACACATCGAGTATGTAATGCTCAGACAAAACTTTTTTACTTAACTTTTTTTTACTTGCCAAATAAGCAATACTTGACCAAATGAAAAGCCGCGTGATGCGAATGAAGCTTCATACTTGATACTTGTCTTTTAATTTTGTCGAATATTACTTATTTGACAGTAATTGTTTCGGACGAATGTCGGACGGAGATCGAGAGAAAACCCCCTGGTGCGAGCTCGCCCTTTTTTTTTTAGCTAACAAAACAAATCGGCACGGCGCGACCTTTTGAAATCACGTACCATGAGAAGCCAGCATTGCGTAAATGGTGAAAGACTGCTCGTATTATAGATATTAAATAAATCAGTTGACATTTCATTTTAAAAGCAGTTGCTAGTTAGCTTGCTAGTTCAGGTATCGATACATTTGTCTTGCAAATTTTCCCCATAGCAGAATAAAACACATGAATTTGTCTTTTTTGATTGAAACAAATAATAAAAGCATTCAATCAATTGATCAATTCAATCAATCGTCATTTCACATAATTTGTGTTACTTAAATTTCCAATTTCCCACTCCTCCTCTGTACAATTAATCACTTAAAAACAAAAACCTATTTGGTGACCATTGACTTACAATTATATGGACGTCGGGTCCGCGCTACACGGGACATTTTTTTCGTGGTTTTTGTATTAGACCCGTCGTCCATTTATTTGTAAGTCAATGTTGGTGACGGTCTGTTTCTCGTTTTTGATACTGTATTGTCTGGTTTTGAGAACAAACGTTCTGAACTCAGATTTTATCTTTTTTTTTTCATTTGTAGGTAAACTTTAAAATTAACATAATAATGTAATGAAATAATGAAAACCTCGTAGTGAATTGTTGTAATAGAATATCGATAATATCTGCTTACAAGAACAACACTATCTCAAAATAATCGTTATCAACAAGCATCAAAATATATTAACAAACAAGCAATCTAAGGGTCGTATTCCAGAACTCTACTCAATACTCAAGTCAGGACTTGAGTATTTCAGTGAGCACTGAAAATCATACTCAAGTCCTTGCCGTTAGGGTCGTATTTCCAGTGCTTGAAATCATACTCAAGTCTGCTCAAATCCTGACTTGAGCATTGAGTAGAGTTTTGGAATACGACCCTAAGAGACAGAACTCACGAAGCGGTTTTGACCCACGCCCGCTGCGGTTGCGGGACGGCTGTTTTATTTCAACACTCAATATGCCGCAGGTTTGTGCGGTCACGTAGACGCCACGGTTGCCGAACGGCCCGCAAACTTGGCGGGAGAGGATCGCAAGGCGCGCGGTTATTTACGATCGATTGAGATCGTTAGTTAAGTCTCAGATATCGCCATGGACTCACATCAAAAACGAGCTATCGCGTTATACTTACTTCATCGAAGAATTAAAAGAAGAAAGTCTAAAAGATTTAGGGTGCATCCTCTGATTCCGGAAAGAAATCGTTACGGATTATTCGTTGTTCTTATTAATGAGTTAAAAAAACAAAAAGACAAATTCTTTAATTTTAATCGGATGTCCATATCTACTTATTTAGAACTTTTAAGAAAAATGGTCACTGTTAGGAAATTAATTGATCGACTTCAACATCCATAACCTGAGAAATTGACACGTGCTGCATTTCTTGTTTGTTTTTGCTTTATCTGACAGTTATTAAATCAAAGTTATTGTTTAATAACAAGAGGGCACGAAATAACTGTTAAATTTACTAAGGTGGTTTAAAAATGATAAATAATACTTAAAAAAAGAAACTTTTTACTCACTAAAAGAAGTACCTTGTAAAAAATGTGTGTACAAACTGCTTAAATTACTTCCTTGTATTGATACCTATTCAAAAAAGTCATATGTTGTACAAAAATAAGAAATAAGTTTCTAATTTTTGCAATAATAAAATTGTGGGTAGGAGGAGCGTTTCGTAGAAATACGAACCTACCCGGTAGTCCGAGTAGGTGCTAAGCGGGCTCGCCGGGAGCTATTGTATCAACATTTTTTTGTTTAGCTGCGGTATCAATAGGGGCCTTTGTGAAGCATTTAAAAGTGTGTTTGTAGATTGACTCCAATTAGTTTGTTTACTTCAGTTAGCTGCAACTATTCGCGAGTGCGGACGTTTCGTTGCATTCTACTGTTCTAACTTTTCCTGTTTATCTCAGTGATAAAAGGTCAGAGTATACAATGAAGAATACGCTGACATCTTGTTCTATTACGGTTTTTGTGATGGTGGCATCGTCACGACCTGTGGCTTCGGGCTGCAGCACGAAGTAACTATATGCGACGCTACCCTAGTCGTCGTGTACCAATGAGAAAGTGTTTTGGCACGTACAGGCGCTTGAGGCGGGACAGCTCTAATTACAGCCGAAGGCACATAGATTCCTCCCGTTTATTTTCCAGAGGAGCAAGAGGAAATATTAGAGGCTGTTAGAAGAAACCCTACAACTTCTACTGGGATGGTAGCCAGGCAACTTGACACAACACAATTGAAAGTGTGGTTCACTGTCGCTGGCCTATACAGGTATAGGCCAGCGGTATGGATAATGGTACAGGTACCACAACACTCCGGTGCAACGCGTCGCCCTCGAACCGACGACCGCAGAGTATGCGGGCGTCGCCCGCCAAGCGCGCGGGTGACCGCATCTCGCGCGGTTTGCGGCCGCCGCGAGCAACCGTCTGCGCTGCGGGCGTAAAACGTGTCGTGAAATGTGCTACAAAATTTTGCATAAATTTCTACATTCTTCGGAGGCCGCGGTCCCGTAACCGCCGCGGGCGCGGGTGAAAACCGCTCCGTGAGTTCTTAGCCTAAAGCTACCAAAGCAAAATTCGATAAGACTTATGAATAAACTACTTGAATGAGTCTAATTACATGGGTACTACAAAAATGGCAAAATGAGGACAGTTGGCATTTAAAATGACGTTACGTATTTTCGATTCCCGTGTTTGACTTAGACCAATGTAATGCTATCTCTTTTGGCTTACTAATGCACGCAGTAGTTATACAAAGACAATAAAATGTTTATGTTTTCACCGTCTAAATCTTAGACTATGGAAACTAAAGGACATGTTACGTTGACATATATAAATCAGACGTTATATGTATATGATGCATTTCGACGTCGAAAACATAAACATATTATTGTCTTTGTTTAACTATTACGTGCCGTCTTAAGCCAAAAGAGATAGCATTACATTGGTCTGTGTCAAACACGGGAATCGAAAATTCGTAACGTCATTTTAAATGCCAACCGTGGCCATTTCAAGTACATGAGGTACATGATACCGTTGTCAAAGGGAAGTACATCAAATGTCAAAACAATGTTTTTCCAAATGTATTATTGAATTATTCACATGTATTATAATTAAATTGGACAAAAATATTGACAGTGAGAATAATTAGGTATTAATAAAAATGCGACGCTGCAGCATTAAAGGATGCGGCTTTAGAAAAACTGCAAATCAATCGAATGTTACATTGCACAGGCATGTGTTATTTTTTTGTCTATAAATCACACAATAGCCCGAATATTTTATGTAATTAGACTTATTTAAGTAGTTCATTTATAAACCTTGCCAAATTTTGCTTTTGTTACTTTAGATTGCCTGTTTGTTTGTATATTTTGATGATTGTTGTTAACGATTATTTTGAGATAGTGTTGATCTTGTAAGCATACATATTATCGATATTCTGTTATTAAAACAATTCACTATGAGGTTTTTATTGTTTTATTATTATTATTTCAAGTTTTCCTACAAATGAAAAAAGGAAGAAAGAATGGTTGGAAATCATAGGACTGCCGAATATAAACGTTGGATCAAAGACCATCTTCATTTGTTCGCTTCATTTTGAAGAGTCAAATTTTAACAACTTTAAATGTAACTAGATTACATGACAATGCTATTCCATCATTAGGTTTATTGGTAAATAATTTTATGTTCAATTTAGATTAAACAAGACTCATTTACTAGCTAGTCTCAATTCCTGAAAACAAAATTATCCACTCGTTTCTGATTTTTCCCAATGACAACTCTAACTATTAAAAATGACTATTTTTTTAAAGCCTGCAATACAATGACAACATACCAACGTATAGACAGCCTATTTGCCTTGCCTTGCCTTGTTCGGTGTCACTCGCCTAGCTGACCGAGTGAAGGCGAGCGCCAACGTGTATAGAGTTCATTCGGCTTATCACAAACCAAAGGCGCTCGACCAATAGCGTTCACACGTTAGTCCGTCCGCATATGAAATGCATACTGGTTTTATAACTCTATTCAAAAAAAAATCAAAACACAAAATAAAGAAGTATATATTATATATCAACAAAATGTCATGTTGTTCTGTTTCTGGAATAATCAGCATCCACCACGTTCGTTTTTGTCATTTCTTTTTTGCAACTTTATTGCGGGGATTTTATCGTGGGGAAAAGCTAGTACATGATAATTGTTGATTTCCGATAATTGATTTTTACAACTACTTCCATTATTTCTGTGTTAATATTGCTTGATAGATTCATTTGCTTAAGAAAGCCCGGGAATTAACGGGAATACTAGAATCCGCAGAAACCTGAATAGACTTGTACTTGACGGTTAGTTAAAAGACGTTATGTAAATATGTGCTAAAATGTAGGTTAAAGGCGTACCTCTTAAAGTAATTTTTATATTTTATTTAGTAAGTACAATTAATACTACGTAATGTTAAATACAAGTAAAGTAGGTATAATTAAGCAAGAATGCGCATGTCGCCAACAAACTGCACAGCAGTTTGGTGACTTTTACTAAATAAATAAATACCAGTTGTAATGTTGAAAATAAATTTTTTTTGAAGTTTAAAAATGTGTGTTGTTTGTAATTTATAAACATTTATAATAATATACCACTCGAGATTAAATTATCAGACTTGTGTTTGTTTAGGCATACTTTGGTTACAGTAAACTAAAGAAACAAAAATTCAAGCCATACATTTGCATGTCGATAATGACTTATCGATAGATTATGGTACAACACTAAAGATATCCGCCATTTGTAACTTTCAAATTTTGGTAATATGCACGTTGATTCTGTACTTAGGGCAGCTCCTTTCTTTTATTTTTTTCCATCCTCTAAGGTCTAAATGCATCATAAACATATAACGTCTGATTTATATTATGTCAATATAATATGTCCTTTGGTTTCCATAGTCTAAGGTTCTGAAGAAGGGACAAACTTCTTTTAAATAGGCAAATGGTGGCATACAATATTATGTCCAAGTAATTTGTGATAAACGTTGCCATTTAAAAAAAATCGCTAGGTGGCTTGCGTTATGATATGAGGTGTCTGTATTATTTATTTGAAACGATACGATACTTGTCAAAAAGTAAGAATATCTGAAAAGTATCGAGTACAAAAATATAGGTATCGCAGGGAACTGTACTCGATACCAAAAAGTATCGATACTTTTTCCGTGTCCCTATCCGTTGTTGACAGCAAGACTGCACAAAAGACATGATAGCTTGCGTAGTATTTATTTTATATTTTACTGTGTTGGTTCACGTTCATTTGCTCGGTGGTACTGATGTCTTATTTGAAGTAGTTTGGACTAGTGACGATGAGTATACAACGCATAATAATTTTGTAGAACAGCTAAAATAAATCTATGTATGAGAATAGAGTAGACAAATAGGAGAAATAGTGTAACTACGAAAGGTGTTCGTGAGTGAAATTATGGGAAAAATTAACAATTCGTTTTTATGGGGAATTATTTTCGCATCGGCAACGTGGACTGTCTCCTTGTACCTGTATTGGTTATTGAACATGAGTGGTAAGTGCCATAATATCTAAAATATTCCGTAGTAATGTATCGTTGATTCTATTTTATATGTGTTTATTCAACTGAAAGTGCAAAATAAAACGCATTGCTACGTTCTAGGAGCTATTCCAAAGTAGAGCCCTGGCTACTTTTCCTGCAGGTGTCTATTGCAATTACAGGTAGTGAGGCATTCATATTTTGCATCAATTTGTAGATGCCATTGAGGTTTCTGTAAATTAAAAGTAGTTCTGCTGAGAAAAGAGGTCTAAAAATAGTATATGAAGTGCAAAACATTATTGTACAATTCAAAGTTCCTTCTAGGGGTTACTGGGGATATTGTTTATTTTATGGTTGTCTAGAAAAAATAGTTTCAGATTGTCATAATAAGGGTCTGTTGTAGTGCAGTAGCTTTTTTAAAAAGCTACTGCTTTATAAAAAAGTTGATGATCATTCAGACCACTGTATAGCTTTGAATATTTTATAAGTTTCACCAGGTGTTACAATGTCTCAAGCAGTGTGACCTATGAATACATCAGTACTTTGTAATCCGTGTGTGTAGTAAATGTGATTTGTTGTTGGGGATTACGAAGGAATTGAAACAAGTGTTGCATAATTTGTGTACAAGTTGTTTCCTTCATTTGAAATGTATTTAATGTTAATAATAGTAAGACAAAATGTTCTTCTTTGTGCTCCAGAGGCTTCTATTTAAGCCTTGTAATAAATATAATAATAATAATAATGTATTTATTTTATAATGATGTTTTGACTTTAATATGTGTAACATGATTTTAGGTGAAAGTAGTCCTGAAAATAAAATGCATTATCGTTTAGTAAATACAGAGGAGAAGAATCGCATAAAAAACAATGACAAATCCATTGCAGCACTCGAAGGAAAGAACTTGTTGTATGATAACCCTCACAATAATGACAAATTTTATGGCAACATGTGGAAATATCATAAAAGTCACTTAGATTATCAACGAAAAAAGATGTTGAAAGAGAAATTTGCTAAACAGTTTGTTGTGAAAAAGTCTGGGACACTGGATAAAACTTTAGGTAGGTACATTTTGTCATTTTGTATGTCAAAAGCTCACTGGCTATCAAATGGTTGTTGTTATGTTAAAAATGTACTGGTGTAAGGTTAATAGCCCATTACAACCCGGCTAAATTAAAAAGTCCATTAAATTACTTGGTTTATGCAGAAATTGACATGTTTTAGTATGTAGCACAGGGGTGAAGATGCTAAATAATGAACATCATACAAGATACAAAAGTACACATATGTTTTACTTAATGAAATTGTAAGATTTACAAGTATATAAAACTTCATAATAATTGTACAATTATTAATAATTGGAACATAATAGTTAAAGTGGAAGCTTCATAATTGTACTATAACATTTAAAAAGTTTTATGTGTACAAGTCATTTATTCAACTTCAACTGCCTCTGTGGCTGAATGGCTACCAAGCCGAACTGCCACGCAGAGGTCCCATGTTCGATTCCCGGGCTGGGAGAAATATTTGTATGGCCTACATTTATTTCTCTCGTGAGTTTGGGTGTAATTTGTGGTGGTCTATGTGTGTATGTCCATGACACCCGCGACACAGGGTTTCCCTAGTGCGGGGCTATGTTGAGTGTGTGCGTTATTATTTGGACAAATTGTTTCACTGCCAACTTCACACAGGTATAAATATGAAGTATTCTCTGTATGTTTTCCATATTATATTGAGAAAAGTGAGATAAATATGACAGTAATTCTATTCTAGTCGTAGTGCTATTATTATTATATAAGTATTATCTTTCTGACATTGATTGGAAAATTTCTAGCATAGTTTTTACTCAAGTGCAAACCTAGCGTGATGAGTCATACACATTCATAATCTAAACATGACATCCCATATCATATTGCTTTTCAGATGGTCAATTTGGCTTGATTCGGAATGAAGAAGATGTTAGAATTCGAGATAAGGGATATAACTTGCATGCATTTAACATTCTTATATCCCAAAGAATAGGGAATCATAGGGTTATCCCCGATACTAGGCACAAATTGTAAGTATAGGTCTACTAGAATGTTATAATATAAATTAAACAAGAAGAATATAATTTAAAATCACTGATTTAACAGTCTGACTAACATTGACTATGATTGTACACTTTGATGCTTTTAATGCCACTGTAAATATGTCCATTTTCAATTTAGGCTTATATGTCAGACTAGTAGACAGCCTGTGATGTATCGATAATAGGATTAGTACAGCATAGAATAAATACAACTAAAACACAATTGCTTACAATGATGTACAATATATTCATCATGTGCATGTGCAGAATGCTAAGAAGTTTTATATAAAAAATTAAATTGTTTCAAGTGTGGAAAAAACTGTATTTGTTTTAAAAGTGTATTTGTATTAACTATTTTTTAGATGTCAGACTCAGAAGTACCCTGAAAAGCTGCCTAAAGCGTCTATCATTATATGTTTCTACAATGAACACTTTGAAACTTTGTTGAGGTCAATTCACTCCATATTAGATCGGACTGACCAAAGATATCTGAAAGAAATCATTTTAGTTGACGATTTTAGCGATTTGGATGGCTTACATGACAAGGTACAAAGAGCTGTCAGTCAATTAAACGGCA
Organism: Hyposmocoma kahamanoa; assembly: GCF_003589595.1. Lineage (NCBI taxonomy): Eukaryota > Metazoa > Arthropoda > Insecta > Lepidoptera > Cosmopterigidae > Hyposmocoma > Hyposmocoma kahamanoa. The sequence continues at coordinate 14,652,565 of NW_020653200.1, read as the reverse complement.
GAATGAGAAAAGAAGAAGAGATGTTGGAAACAAACAACATAGATGGTGATAATGCTGATAATTTAGTTGATTACATTAATGATGACAATAATATTGATAAGAAGACAACAGAAAAGAGTTACCTGTCTAAAGACGGTTTGAATGTGAGATTGTTGAGAACTAGTAAGAGAGAGGGTCTGATTCGTGCGCGGCTGTATGGAGCTGATAATAGTGTTGGCGAGGTGAGATTAACGTTTCATATCGATTTACCCTTTTCACATGCATACATGAAATCATACAAGCGAGGAATAATTACTATTTCAAATGGTTTCTTTTATACAAGTAACGTTTTTCTTGACTGGGTGTCGTATTAGTAGAGAATATTTTAATTAAATTGACTGTGTAAAAATACTTTATTTTGCGTACAGGTCTTGGTATTCCTAGACTCGCATGTTGAAGTGAATGTGGACTGGCTGCCGCCGTTGCTGCAGCGTTTGGCACAAGGTGTGGACGGCGTCAGAGTACGATATTCGCCGCGTGCTGTGATGCCCGTCATTGACGTCATAAATGCAGACACCTTCGACTACACTTCTAGTCCTCTAGTCCGAGGCGGCTTTAATTGGGGTCTTCATTTCAAATGGGATAACCTACCCAAAGGAACCCTCACTGGTACGTTGTTAGACATATCTACAGTTGGAGCATACATATCCAATCACGCGTGTATTAACAACAGCAGCGTAGCACACGAAGATTCGATTTTGGAGCTTTGGCAAGAGTCTGCGGTAGCGGAACTTTTCGAATTAGCATATATAGCAATATAGCAATAGCAATTATGCAGGCAAGATTATTTATGTCAAGTTGCTTGTACGGTGAAGCATGCGTAGCAGATATACTTTTAACTACACATACGTAATTTGTTTTCAGATGATAGAGACTTTGTAGAGCCAATAAAATCACCGACAATGGCTGGTGGACTTTTTGCTATATTTCGAGAATATTTCAATTACGTCGGCAAATATGACGCAGGAATGAATGTATGGGGTGGCGAAAACTTGGAAATATCGTTTAGAGTATGTGATATTGTTATTAAATACCTTAATTTTGATAACGATAATATTGGTACATAACTAGTGATAATTTGAAATATACAATTCACTAATAATGAGCATTATATAGTTGAATTGTAGTTTCGTCACTTGGAACTATGTAACACTGATTATTTTTCAGATCTGGATGTGTGGTGGATCCTTGGAACTTATTCCATGCAGTCGCGTGGGGCACGTGTTTCGTAAACGGCGACCTTACGGCATGGGGGAGCAGGAAGACTACATGTTGAATAATTCTATGCGAATGGCCCACGTTTGGATGGACGAATATGTGGTGAGTACACACAACACAGAGATTGGTGCTCGTAGAAACCAGTTTTGTATTTCCAGAGGCAAATTCATATATGTGTGTTGATTTCGTGATTATCTGTTAAGGTTTAACACAGCAAGTGCAACATTTTTTACTAAATATTAGTTTCGGAGCTGTTCAAGTTTTATTAGTCCTAAAACGTCATCAAATTCATGAAATTCAAATATAAAATGTCACGGCGTAACTTAACAGAGTATTTTACTTTTACTTTAGCACTAGTTAATTTAGTTAGTCTAGGTAATCTAATTCAAGTCGGCAAGGTATACTTTAATGGAAGCAGCAAACTGATAAGCGAGATAATTATACAGTCAAATAACACGTGGTACTGAAACTGGTTAATATTGCAATGCTCCACTCGAAACTCAATGATTTGCTTGGACTTTAAAAAATAGTTTTGTAAATTGTTTTGGTATCTTATGTCGATTGGGTCGTTCCAGACTTGGAACGATTTGGAACTTGTTTCTGACGATAATATTGCGCACCTATTAGGTACATATTTCCCATAAACTGTCGTTTGTTAAGAGGTCAGTATGAAAAAACGACAACGTATGTATTTTACGCGATAACTCCGGTATTTGTGAACAGATTTTCATGATTATTTTTTTGTTGGAAAGAGTGTACCTCCATCTGATCTGGTTGATCACGCATGAACATTTATTTTTATACATAGCGCCTAAATTTTACTTAAGGAACAATTATTTTAATGGTTGGTTTTGCTATTCTCCAATTCAAGGCGTTTTTCTCTCTCTATACTTTGAGTAGTGAGAACCGATTTTTATTATCTCCTGTGTCAAGTCCTGTATAGTGGTGAACTAGGATATATTTCAATAAAAGTAGGCAAATAGATGTAATTCCACGTACTTTTGAGGTCGGTTTTTTTAGTACTCTGTACCGAGATTATTCAAACTGAAATTCAGTGTACAGAATGAAATGTTTAAGTTCAGTAGCAAGTACTGTAGACAATAGAATTTTGGTTTGGAATAAAAATTAAGCCATTGTGGTTGGTTTATGGTTTGTGCAATTATATTTAATAGATTAAAATATAGAAGTACAAAAATCGTTTAAGGGGCATGCCTTACATTTACACCTACCTACATGTATATGCTCTAGTAGATTTTCAAAATTTGCCATTAACAAGGTTTCAGTTTCAAACGAATAAGAAAAATAAGGAAATAAAAACTTCGCATACTGTATGGTATATAACTTTGGATGACAAAAATGCACGGTAATGACCATGGAATGACCCATTTACTTCTTGCAAGTTGTCTCGGTCCAAAATATTTGAAATAAATATTGTCAATGAGAAATATATGTATACAAACGTTCATTTACTGCTGTTATATGTAAGTACGAAGAAAAAGAGCAATACGAACATGACATTAATAAAACTATAAGTGACATCATAGGATGGATGAATGGAAATGGTCTCAGTATAAATCTGGCAAAAACTAACATCTTGCAATTTCACTCGTCCAAAAGATTACCGGTCGACTTAAACATTTCTTTTAATTTTGTCAATATACAACAAGTGAAACATACAAAATTTCTGGGCCTTATCCTTGACAGCAACTGCAACTGGCATGTTGAGAGCTTGTGTAACAAACTGTCTCGGTTTATGTACTCATTGCGAAAATTAGTACATAATGCGTCTGTGGATGCAGCTTTAACAGCTTATCTTGGGTATATACAGTCGGCCATAAACTACGGTATAATTTTTTGGGGAAACTCTGTAGAGTTTATGCAGGTATTTAAGATGCAAAAACGCTGTGTACGTATTATTTGCGGTGGGTCTCAAATGGATTCGTGTAAGCCATTTTTCGACAAGTGCAAAATCCTACCCTTACCCTGCCTGTATATTAAGGAGGCTGCTGCATTTGTCCAGAAACATCCGTCCTATTTTGAAATCGCAAATAAAAGGGACCATAGAAATTTAAGACATGGGCATAGAATGGTTTACTCGGGCAATCATACCTCAAGGTCAAGATATACAACAGCATCCCGAATGAATTAAAAAAATTCGAGTACGTAATATTTAAAAATGCTCTTAGTAACTGGTTGAGTACTAAACTTTATTATAGTGTACAAGAGTTTTTTGACGATAATGACAAATTTGGTGACTAGCGATGTGACATGTTTATTAATAATTGTTTTTTTTTTTCTTTCATATTGTAATTCAATTCAATTCAATTCAATTGAATTTTAATCTGTGACATTTAATAATATTGTACACCTAATCTGGTAAACTATAGAGCACAAACCAATGTAATATTTTAAGATCATATGTAATTACCTATAGTTATGCAATAAATATATTCTTAATCTTTATAAAGAGCAACCCCTAGACTTTCTTTCTCATTCTTTTCCGAGGAAAGTGCCTTGTTAATCTACTTATTAAGTAGTAGAGTTTAATCAATGTGACGATTTCAAGTGTAGGTAAATTGGTGACCTATGAAATAAAGGTTATTTGAGTGTGAGTTTAGGAACTGATTCGCATAGAAACCACACACGTTTGCCTTGCGACTTGGTACCAGCAGTTTGTGACATTGTGTAATAACTTAATTCAGTTTTTAATCAGTTTGGTTTTTCAAGTGGGTTCCAACCAGTTAAGCAGCTTTAAAACCCACAAATTGTTAACAAGTAAATTAAAGTAAGTAAAGTAATTCACGTAAGACTTAAACCTGTAGATATATGTATATTGAATTGTTCATGATATTTAAACAAATTTGCATTAAGCCACTCTGCAAATACACCTGGTTTCTTTGTGTATAATATAATGTTTAAATGATTGTTTCAAATTTGTAGTATTAAATATTCATAATTGGTGCGTCACACGGAGATGGGAGTAGGCAACTTGGGCTTATTAAGTTGCACGCGATATTTGTTACAGCTGTGGGTAGCGAAAGATATCGAGCGGTATTCCGCGAGGTATTTTTATAAAGTTGGGAATTTGTCTGAATGTTGTAAGTATCGTAACGTGGTTTACAGACAAAGGTCATTGATCAAAATCCGTCGGCGGCTCACGTGAACTATGGCGACATATCGGAGCGGCTAGCGTTACGGAAGAAGCTGCAGTGCAAGTCGTTTAAGTGGTATCTGGATCATATCTACCCTGAGCTAGAGACTGGCGAAAATACGGCAGCCAAGAGGAGAATTGTGGCTCTTAATGATCCCGAAAAGAACAAATTCCAGCCATGGCATTCTAGGTACTTGTATAATTTATTTCCTGTTCTATATATATATTTATCAATGAAGTATGTAATCGCCATAAGTGAATAATACGCGTCGCCATTATTTAGTAAACCGATACTACCACACTCTCCAAGAAGTTTCGAACCGGCTATTCTGGTGTCTAGACTACATCATCCATAAATAAAAAATCTTGCAAAAGAAAATAACAGAGTGATTGCAGTAGCTAAATCATGACAAAACTGCAAAGCTACGAAAAGTTACGAATTTATTAATATAATAATTTGCTGCGTTCGTGAATTTAGTTTTTCTTAAAAGTTGACTGGCATACAATGCTTTTAGCATTAAGTCCGCCTTTTGTACCATTATTTCTTGTGGTCAATAAAGTTTAATAAATATTATAAATAAATAAATTGTTAAATGAGAGGCTTAAGAACACGTTTATTCGACACGAATTTCATCGCACTCACATCGCGCGGCCGCCGAGCGGAGTCCGCGTTGCCGCCGCGCAGCGACCGCGTGCGTCTAACCGTTATGGCAAAATACGCTCTATTTATTTAGCTTTTATGTTTTAACTTAAATATAAAATGAAATTTGAAATGAAATTTTTTGAAATGAATTGAAATTTTATTTGCTTAAAACGTGGTGTGAAAGATGGAACAATTATTACAGAACACATGTTTTACCTGACTAGGCATGCAAAATGTTCCTTAAATTTAGTTTAATTATAGCATTGTCATCGGATGTGTACAAGTAATAATACATAACAATACATAACAACAATAATAATAATAATCAATTAATTAATTAATAACAACAGAATAATAAACTAGCAATGTCAAATTATTAAATATCTTACATCATGATTACATTAAACATAAATATACCTTATAATTTCATGTCGACATCCAATAAGAAACAAAGAATAATCAGTCAATTAAAAACAACAAAATAATAACCTTCTATGTCAAACTATAAAATATTTATACATCATTATTACATTGTACATGTATATATACATTTAGCACTAATTTCATGTCAACATTTATCTAAAAAATTAGTCACTTTGTAATAATTTTTGTCTCTAAGCCATTCACTAAGTCTGTTTCTGAACAAATTACTTGGTAACGTTTGAATGTCTTTTGGTAGAGCATTATAAATTCGGACACACATACCTTTACATTGATTTTTGTAATAACACAATCTAGGTTTATTATTATACACCAGTCTATTTGGGTCCCTTACACCTCTACTATGTACATCTGTAATTTTTTTAAAAAGGTTTAGATTTTGCTTAACAAACCATGCCACTTCAAAAATGTACATACACGGTAACGGCAAAATTCCCAATTCTTTAAACAAAGGTGCACAAGATTCCCGTGGGGAAACACCGGTCATTGCTCGAACACACTTTTTTTGAGCTGTGAACAATTTTTTACACTCAGTTGAGTTACCCCAAACCAAGAGTCCATATCTAAGCAGAGACGCAATGTAACCATGATAAGCAGTCAAAACTGTAGATGATGATGATATATTTCGCAACCTCCTTAAGACGTATACGTAATTTATCTACCAGTGACTCGACGTGTTGTGACCAGTTGCAACTACTATCTATTTCCACGCCTAAGAATGTTGTAGAGTCTGCCTCCTGAATATTGACATCCTTGTAATTCATGTTAAGGTTCATTTTTGTTTGTCGATTTGTACCAAATTGAATGAATTTAGTTTTAGTCAAGTTAACAGTGAGATTGTTAAGTTTAAGCCAATTTATTATTACATGTATTGAATTGTTTATGTCTAATTCGTAGTTAATTATGTCATTTTTGTAAGGAATTACGACTGAAATATCATCTGCAAATAATATGCATTTATGTCGTGTAACCTCTGGTAGGTCATTTATGTAGATCAAGAATAATAATGGCCCGAGAACACTACCTTGCGGGACACCAGACGCATTGACTCTATATTGCGATCCTGCTGATACAACACAGCCGTTTTTATTTAAACGTTTTATTTCTACAGTTTGCTTCCTATTTTACAAATAGGAAACTAACCAGTTAAGAGTCACGCCTCTAATACCTAAATTATTTAGTTTTTTCAGCAAAATGTCATGAGATACAAAGTCAAACGCGCGAGTCATGTCAAAAAATATCACCGTTGTAGGTATTTGTGCATTAGTGTTCTCCACTATCTGCCGTACAAGATGAAATGCAGCCAGTGTAGTAGATTTTTTCGATTGAAACCCGCATTGCTCTTGTTTGATTATATTGTGCTTCTTAATAAAACTTAGCAGTCTCTTCTTCATGCATTTCTCAAATATTTTGGACAGCGCGGGGATTAAAGTTATAGGTCCATAATTATCAATGCATGCTCTTGCGCCTTTTTTATAGATTGGTTTCGCTAAAGAAATTTTTAACAATTCGGGGAATATGCCTTTTTCAATCGACAGATTAATTAAGTTTGTGAGAGGAGGCGTCAGTTGCTTATTACAGTGTTTTATCACATTTGTTGGTATTTCGCCGTAACCTGTGGCGTTTAGAGATTTCAACGTTTTAATGATAGCGCTAATTTCATTCGGTGCAAAGGGCTCTATAAATATACTATTCATTAAGGAAGATTTGTTAGTATTTCTGCATGACTTATTTTGTGTGTTAGTCAGATTGATTTGATAATCATTAAATTTATTGGTTATATCAATTGGGTCACTTATAATTTTGTCATTTATTATAATTTTCTTTAAAAATTGATGATTGTGTTCTATTACTATATTCGTTTTTTATTATATTCCACGATACTTTCCCCATACTTTACGCACGTAAAATTTGTTTATCATTATGGTGTCTCAGAGCCATATTCAAACAGCGTCGCAAAATTTTTGAATATAATCTATATTTTTTCTTCTTTTCATTACTTTTTGCCGTGTAGTATTGATAATGCAATATCTTTTTGGTTTTACAGCTTTTTATAATGCCCTTGGTAATCCATTTTGGTTTTCTATATTTATTTGAAAATTTAATTTTTTTTATTGTTAAACACAGTTTAAAAAGGACAATAAAAACTTGATGGAATTCTTGCATTGCTCTATTTACATCTGTTTGAGAAAAAACATTCGAAAAATTTAATTGACTCAGATGATTACGAAATTTATTCATGTTTTCCAAACAATAATCCCGGACATTACATAGTACTCCAACAACGGTTGTTCAATAATTTCTGAGACTGGTATATGTAGCATTTGAGCTGTGTCATGATCCGATAGTTGAAGCTTATGAAGTTCAGCCGTAGCCCCGTCGATGTTGCTTATTACGTGGTCAATGCATTTTTGAAGCCTTGTAGGTTCAGTCACATGTAAAATTAAATTAAAGTTTTTTGCGATATCCATTAAATACTTCGTCTTTTGTTAAACTTAAGGCGTTAATATTAAAATCACCTGACAGTATTACGCGGGTTTTTGAGTTTCTCATATATTTATGTAGCACTCCCTCCAAAAGTGACAAAAAAAGTGTAAACATTGGAGTCTGGAGTTCTGTAAAGACAAATTATAATAAAATTATATGCAGTTAGATAAGTAGCACAACATTCAAAAACATTGTCCTGTGCAATTTTTTTTATATCAATGATTTCCTGTGATTCTATTCCTTTTCTTGTTAAAATACAAACACCGCCTCTCTTTGATCCCTTTTCTCCTACAATAGCTAGCAGCAATATTATAGTTTGCAAAGTTAATAGAACACTCACAGCCCGCCTTTATAAAAGTTTCGGATAGGCATATAACATCAGGCCTATTGTCACTATGGCTTAAATCCGCAATAGTAACTTCTAGGATGTTTTGTTTCGAGACAAACCCGGCAATGTTTTGATGAAACAATCTAAGATATTTTTGGTGGACTACTTGGTTTGTGAAAAAGAGAGGTTTGCATGTTACTAACATTAATGAACTCTGTTAAACGTGGAGTCGTGGTTTGGTTTGTAAAATTCCTATTTATTTCCGTGTCGTGCATGCCTGAGATTTGAAGTAGCAATCTATTTACCTCTGAGAAAAGAACTTTGTGTCCGTAATTATTTAAAAAACGTCTATTTTTACTAAGCATTCTTGTTTCAATGATTTTGTTACACTCCAGTATATGAGCATACTTATATCTAGCGTTATCCGAGCATAAAAGATAATTACACCATTCAACTCTCCTATTGTGTAAGCCGGAACAACGATCATATTTATATAAAGGGAGACAAATAATAAATTTAGTGTGTTTTTTTTGTAAAGTATTCCTGATCGATTGTATGATAATTTGATAATTGTTTGTTTCGCTAAAGTCTACGTCTCCTATAATAATTAAACTAAAGTCACTCAAATCGAAATCACATACCTTAGTTTCTATGTTTTTCAATAAACATTGCGCATTTACCCTTAGCGCAATATAATGGCAGATTTGCGAGTTAAGAAAACTACTCTCTGCATACTGAATAATTTTGTTCTTATTATTGCTGCTAAGTATACAAACTTTTCTTCTCTTTTCTGATTTATTATTTGATTCTTTTTTTGTTTGTGAATCTGATGGCTTTCTTTTATTTTTCGTTGGTTGCTATTTTCTTTTTTCTCTGCTACATTAAGGTTTGCAAAGCTTGAGTTATTTCCATCTTTCTCTATCATGGAAAAATCTAATACTCTTTTTTAAGCGACTTTTTTTTACTTTTCCTGCTTGTAGTTTGTTTTTCCTTTGTGGTCGTGTTAGTGAGATTCTTAAGTAAATTTTCTAGTTTGGTCACTCTGTCCTTAAGCTTATAATTTTCATTTAGTAATTCCTGAATTTGTTCGTCAGCTATTATTAATTCCTCGCTTACTTTCTTATTTTTATCCTTCAGCTCATTTATCTCCTGGCTTTGATTTACTTAAACTTCTGGACAGCTCCTATTCAGTTTCTTAGAAGATTTATAAGATGAGCGGTCCGAATCCTCATCTTCAGTTAAAGCTTCCGATAAAGAGTCGAAAGAATTGGTTGTTGGTTAAAAAAAAAAACATTGTAAGTCATATGTTTCTTCACATGAAGAACATGTCATAAATCTGCGATCATTTATTTTATTTTTGCATCGAGTGCATAATAATACCATTTTGATAATATTGCAATAGAACTATAAGTTTTCTTAAATTCTTTCGTATAATATAAAGTTTGGGACTGGTTGCGACACCTATTGGAGATTTTGTGTACTATTTTAGTTATATCCTTCTGTCAGAGGCGACATCTAGTTGTTGCACTGCGCAACTATTTGACAAAATCGAACGTCATCACTCGTATGATATATTCACAACTGATTGGCAGCTGATTGTTGTTTACATTTGAAATTCAATATCGTAACTGTCTCAAGATCACCAACAATTTCAATTTTTGATTCAATTTCACTATTATTGTGCAATACGTGTGATATGGTTAAAGTACTCACTGCAATTGGAAATCCGTGAAGTATAATATCCGTTAACACCAATTTGCACAACAAATAACTGGTTATGATTTTTTATATAACTAAGCACTATATACGGTAAAGTTGTCGTTCAATCCCTACACAAACACTTGCACAAAGCAATTATACTTTTATAACTTTATTTATGTCACTTTCTAAGCGGAAAATTACAAAATACTATTTATGACGAAATTTATATGCGGAGCTTTTTTACTGTGCGCAGTGGCGCCCTCCCGATTTTATTAAGTTTTATTAAATTTTATTAATAAGCGTTCCGGACGCGGGGGCGAGTCTGGCTTGAATTTAATCTACGCGGCGGTTGTATTATTCAGAGGAATTTAAATGTTGTTGCCTAGTAAATAGTATTCAGGTTCGCCATTAATGTACATGAAGGCGTGGTAACTATGCAGTCTCCACGCGGCGGCCGCGCGAAAGCTTTCTCCTCATATAAGGGCGCATTTAGTGATCATTATTATGTAAATATTTTTTTTTATTTCACAGAAAGAGAAACTATGTGGATTCGTACCAAATTCGGTTGAAGAACAGCTCATTGTGCCTCCAAAGCGCTAAGGACATCAAGACCAAAGGCAGTTGGTTGATATTAGCTAGCTGCATAAGGACACTAAATCAGGTATTGTATTAATCAGTTTATACTAATTTGTTAATTTAACTGCCTCCGTGACCGAATGGTTACCGTGTTGGACTGCCACGCAGACGTTACGGTTCCGATTCCCGGTCGGGAGAAATATTTGTATGGCCTATATTTATTTTTCTTGTGAGTTGGGCATTGACTTACAAATAAATGGACGACGGCGACGGGTCTAATACAAAAACCACGAAAAAAATGTTCCAAGTCAACCTATTTAAACGTAGTGACATGTAAAGGAATATGAAAAAGCTAAAACGTTGAATTTAAATTTAAACTGTCTAATTTTGCTTGCTTCGCTGTCAGTGGAACAAACGAAGACTAAAGCGTGAATGACGCTCTGTATACGATTTTAACGCCCTATAAGTTCGGACACTTTTTAGCGCGGACCCGACGTCCATATAATTGTAAGTCAATGGAGTTGGGTGTAATTTGTGGTTGTGTACGTGTGTGTCCATGGCGCCCGCAATACAGGGTTTCCATAGTGCGCGTTCATATTATTATTATATAGGTGCATTGTACGTATGCGAGCCCTAGATTCTGAAGATAAACATTTTCTTTTCCCGGCGTAGAATTTGTAGACCTATAAATAACCTATATTTCTATTATAGGAATACAATTTCAATTGAATAGAAAGCCACATTTTGTAGATCATACTGAGTTGCGAGATACTATTGTTATGGATATTCCAAAGATGCGCACGAAGCGTTACGCTTCCATATTTATATGGCGAACGGCTATGAAGTGCAATTCCTTGCCAGCAGACTTATTCCCTGAACGCTATAACTAGGCCTTGTTCAAGGCTAGAGTGAATAGACATTATTCAGGTGTGTCGACGGACATCTTCACTTTCCATCAGGTGCGGTTTCCGTCAGGTATTTTATCATAAAAAGGAAATAGCCTAGCGGGTGATGCATCAGTACGCGTTTTCCTTACAAAGTCAACATGATGAAAATGTTGTCATTTTTATACGGAATCTAATTTTTTAGCTGGCTTCTTAATTAAGTATTGAAATTGAAAGATTACAACGTTGCTAGAAATGCTTATCGTGCTGGGCGAATTATTTATAAACATTTTTTGTCACTTTCCTCATGTTTTCAATTATTGATGATTTTTTTATGGCATGTATTGCGTGCACTTTCTCAAAATATATATTTGCTGTGTAGATCGGTTTCTATAACAATAATGGTTCTACTAAGCAAACACCAATGTAATAATGTCGCATTTGAATAATGCGACATTATAATAAACAAATGGAATCCTTTAGTTTTACTACTTAACAGACTTTCTACAAAAACTACTGATTATTTGCTTGCGTATATATCATTTATGTAATCGTGGTTGTGTCTGAATCGCAATTTTGCTAATTTATTTATGTTGATAGTTGTTACTATTGATATTGACGTGAAATTAATAAAAAGCTGCAACGCGAATTTGTCTCGAAAAATGCGTTACGTTATAAAGTGTGTATGACTGCAATACTGTAAACATATAACAAAAAGGTCAACCATATTTCAGCGCGTGTACGACGCAGACATGACTAAACAATTGAGCTAGACAAACAATTTTTATATGAAATTAAAAGATTCATTTCTCCTGCGCAATTTTACTAAACTCGTTTGATAACAAGAGTACAATTACTAGTGGGATTATTGTCGGACTTTTTTGTAACATCCTGTATTTGTATAATTTTGATTGTTTGTATTTGCTTCATACGTGTTAGTAAACGTCCTAGATAAATGTATTTAAGGTTTGTAACGTACGAATTCATGAAACATAGTTACTTTCTAAATTTTTTTTATATATTTGACAATTATAGATGTGGTTCGAGACAGATCGTCACGAACTGGTGCTGGGTCGTACGCTTTGTCTAGATGCGTCTAACAACGTGGCACCTACATTGGGCAAATGTCATGAACTTGGCGGATCGCAGGAATGGAAACACAAGGGTTCGGTAAGTATAGAAATTACAAAAACCGTCGATTTAGTACAGCCATATTCTACTTTTATCGAAAAAGAAATTGGATATGCACATATATATATTTTGTAACAAAGCAGAAACATGAAAATTTAAAAATTGTTATAGTTTAATATTGATTAAATCAGAGTAATAAATAAAAAAAAAAGACTTTTCAACATAAGTTTACGAAAGAAGGATAGCGAAAGCTGACCCAACAATTATAAAATCAACGAAGAGCCTTTCATGAACTTTGCTAGTATGGTTTTACGTTTTAGTTTATGCCTAGTTATCAATATATTTTTGTATATTTTTAGAAGTCGGGAATAAAAAAATGTAAAACAATGTAAACACGTTGTTTTCTGCTACTGCGAACAAATATTATGAAACGAAATACAAGACAACCTTATAACATAACTTGTATCAACTTTATAAGGCTTTACTCAATTAGCTTTTTTAGTACGGTTGCCCAAAACGTGGTATTTTTCGTACTACAAATCGTACCGAAAGTTGGATTTTTCGAGTACGATCACTAGTAAGTGCTTTTTACTTTCTATTTTTTTTTTAAATTTGCTGTTGTGCCAAGTCTTCAACATAGAACTAAAGAGGTTGTATATTTAATTAATATTTATGACATAGAACTAAAGAGGTTGTATATTTAATTAATATTTATGTGCTTTGTGACGTAAGTCATTCGTCATTAAAACTTATATTTACTTACAAACATCAAACAAAACATTATAGGTATAGCTCCTTTTGGAAGAATTTGTCCAGGGAAGTACTGCCACTACCTATTTCTGCCGCCAAGCAGTAATGTGAGTAAATCTGCGTTCCGGTTTTGAAAGGTGCTGGTGAAATTACAGACACATGAAACTTATCAACTTATGTATCAGGGTGATGGGCTTAGTGGCAGTGCCCCTCAGATCTTTGCGATTTAAAATTCCGGCACAGCTCCTGTCATAGACACGCGTGTCGCTTATCACCAGGTGCACAACTAGTTCGTCCCGCCACTTGCTATAATGAAAAAGGTATATTGGTTATTAGGTAACGTCCGCCAGTTTTTAAAAAGTTATAAAATAATGATGATGTCTAGACCATATAATTGGTCTTCGTTTTCTTGGAATATGAATTTCTATAGAATCTCTCTTGGTATAAATATTTCGCATAAAAGAACGTATTATGACAAAATCACTTGCATAAACAAGGCGCCTAAAAAAATTGAAATATAAGTAACATCGATTAACTAGATAAATTGTACATCGAGAATCATCATCTTTCGCAAAGAGCTTGAATGGTGGTTCGTGAATGGTAAATAATAGACATATAAGGTCGCCCTAGATGTTATAAAAAAGGCAACAATGCAAGAACTTCATCATTTTTTTTTACAATGAATGTAAGAAAATAGTCAACAAATAAAAATAATATGCGCTTGAGGACGTCTTGGACAGTAGTCACGCTTCCTAACTTTAATTACGTTTTTATTCATAATTTACGCATTAATGACTGTTGCATTAAATAAATTATGCAATTTTTCTTGCTCTAATTGTGAAGAATTATTTATTAGACATAAATACAAAAATGAAACACGAACTGTTTATGTTTTATATGGCGTTTTTAATTTTTGGTTTACAAATTTAGTATCATTATTACGGACGTCGTAAAGTTGACGAGGTTTAGAAACTATTAATATTTATTGTGGACAGAGAATTCTCTCGTCCACATAGCGAAGAGGTTACCGGACCCTCGATGTTAAGGTTATGTCTTGGTGCACTTTGTTACCTGCAAGTCTTCAAGTAGTAGCTTGCAGTCGGAGTAAAGTTCCTTGCGAAAGACTTCGTCTAGGGAAGTACTGTGTTCCAGTATTGAAAAGTAAGGATGCTAGTGAGACTACAGGACTTGTCAACTTTGTGCCACAGCTATTCTCATCTGATCCTGTACATCTGATACACTGGAAATTTTAAATCCGAACTGATTCACTCTATATTTCGATAAACGGATTCGCAAGAGATCTGTTTTAGGGGATCAGATGGGAATTACTTTTACCACGAGCACGCGACTTGTATGTCCCATCACTATATGTTTATAATAAAAAAAATCTGTGCTAAGCAGTGAGACAGTTCCTCTATTTCATTCTTTTTATTCTCTAGCAGCATTTAAAAAGACAACTTTAATTTAAAATCTAGTGGGTATAATTAGTGATAAAAGAGACTCAGTCTTTTAAGGCGTTTTATAACGACTCGACTCTATTTTACAGGACTAGACTCTAAAATTGAGACTGGGGGTTCGAGTTTTTATTAATAAGACTCAGTCGTTATACTGAAAGACTCAAAAGACTTGAACGACTTGAAAGACTTAAACGACTTGAATTGTTTGCAAAGGACTTATACCTATTTTATATCTTATTAAACCCGAAGTTTATAAATAAAAATGACGTAAGTAGTATGTAGTAAATAATCACGTTTATATATAAATATATAAACAACAATCATCGTGTTTTATAAAACAACGGGTTACAATTATTAATACAAAGATCGAACACTCAGAAAAAAACACTCAGAGAAGTTTAAAAATACTAAAATATTTTCCAAAAAGATGGCTGATTGAGTATTAACAACGACCGGAGGTATTACGCGATACCGCTGCGCGCCGCGCCACTAAAATAGTAATTTTAATGACTCAAGACTTGTATCAAAAATAATTATTTTGATACAAGTGCGGAAAGTTAGTCATTATTCACGAGTGACGAGGCTTCTTGGCCCGAGCCAGAGCACTGTGATTCCCCCATAGGCCATAAATAAAAAAAAATCATTGGCTTATCCCGGTTAGATCAACTCACTAAGTTAGTAACTAGTTAACAAGCTTCCAAAAACTATAAATATCAATGTAATTAGGTCACGTTATCATTCACTTTTGTGCATCGGAAGTGAGCGCATCGCGAGACTAATTATCACCACGTGTGAGTCATCGAAACTTAATCACTTTGTTTTTGAGTGTCACTATTCCAAATCAAGTGTTTACGTGTTGTGAAAGCATGGAGATCCAAGAGCATGGTATGTACTTTTATTATCAATTTTTTTTATGCATATTTTTTTTATATAATTTTTTTATTGAAGGCAGTTTTTTGGTGAAAATTTTTGGCATAACTTAATTTCCTTTAGACCTACAACTTTTGGCTGCGTTGAGCTGCACCTGAGGTACGAGTATATGGTTTTTGAATAAGGAGTATGTCCTTATTAAGAGCTATAAGTTTCATTTGCATCTTGCTGCCTCTTCTTGGCTTAAAGGGGTGTCAAAGTATGCATGTCCATAGTATTGAATTTTTAATTTTTTTTTAAGTTCAGCTTTCATATTGTTTTAGGTACATTTTTCAAATGTTCTGTATCGAGGATGACAATTTTTGATATTTGGCACTCTAAAGTGGGTAATCCAAATGAAAAAATGCAACACGTCCTGAGCACTTTGACCGAAACATCATCCCTTTCTGACGACATCGAAAATATTGATTTAGAGACTTTAAGCCTTAAAATTAAGAATATTTGTAAACGAATTTCCCACTACTGGGCAAAGTCGAATCGTACTAGATCTAAATTCTTAGAAAAATATTCAGATTGGCTGCATGTCGTTGAAAATATTGATGTACAGCGAACTGAGTTACGTGTATCTCAGAGCTTTGACGAAGTTAAACCATCAACTTCTTCATCGCATGGCCGTCCGAGAATTAACTTTGACGACACCAGTAAACGTACAAAAAGGAGAAGATTGGCTAGTTTGTCTAACCAAGACCCTTCTCTTGTACAGTCATTGCTCAATGCGTCCGATAGCTTGTCTTGTCCTGAAATCGATTCTAGCGAAGTTTTATCGCTCATTGTTGAAGCTCAGTTAACTCGACATCAATATATATTAGTAAAGAAATTTATAGACAATAAGTTTTCAAAAACCATTTTCCCATCTTACCAAAGTGTCGTGGAATCTAAAAAACACTGTTATCCTTCAGATATTACTGTTACAGAATCATCCGCCGAAGTCGAACTTCAAAGTTTATTAGATCATACTGCCAATCGGATTCTCAAGTCTCAAAAAGATGTTTTGGATAGTGTACCTAATGAGTCTCTAGATAAGATATCTTTGATAGGGAAATGGGGTTTCGATGGCAGTACAGGGCATTCAGAATATAAACAGTGTTTTTCTGACTCCACTCTTGAAGACAGTAGCCTGTTTGTTACTTCGTATGTGCCACTTCAGCTTGTTTTGACAACAGATAACAAAGAAAATTCAGTAGTTTTGTGGAAAAATCCTCGTCCTTCATCAACTCGATACTGTCGTCCTATACGCCTCCGATATTTGAAGGAATCGACTGCAGTGTCAGTTGAGGAAGAAGCTCATTTTAAAGATAAAATAAGGAACTTGCAGCCTACTGTTTTCAAGGAAGAAGATCGCGAATATCGCATTACTCATTGTTTGCAACTTACTATGGTAGATGGTAAAGTGTGTAATGCACTTAGTGGTGTTTCTTCATCAAAATGTTTTATTTGTAACGCCTTGCCCAGTGAAATGAACAAAATTGACGAATGTTTAAATAAGGAAGTCGATGAGAGTAAATATGAATTTGGTTTATCACCTCTTCACGCGTTAATACGTTTTTTTGAATATTTTGTTCATGTCGCGTACAAGTTAGATGTTAGGAAATGGCAAGCTAGGTCCGCTAATGACAAAATGCTTGTTGCTGCAAAAAAATCATATGTTCAGACTCAATTTAGAGAAAGATTAGGGCTTATAGTGGATAAGCCTAAAAGTGGCGGAAGCGGAACATCAAACGATGGTAATACAGCCAGGCGGTATTTCTCGAATTCAGAAATTTCCGCTGAAATTACTGGGATCAAGAAGGATCTCCTAGATCGTTGCTGGATCATCCTTCAATGTTTAAATTCGGGATATAATATTAATAAGACGAACTTCGAAGAGTTCGCTTTAGAGACGGCTCGGCAGTTAGTTGCCGAGTATCCGTGGTATAACATGCCTGCTTCCGTTCACAAAGTTCTAATTCATGGTGCTAATGTTATAGATTACGGTTTGTTGTCAATCGGAGAGTTGTCTGAAGAAGCAGCTGAAGCGACTAACAAATACATGAAGTCTTTTAGAAAAAAATCATACGCGTAAAATGAGTCGCATTGTGACCAACACAGATTTAGTAAATAGGCTGCTTCTTCATTCAGATCCCTTCATAACAGGTCTACGAAAGTTACCTGTTAAAAAAAAAGGTGTACTGTCAAAAGCTGTATTAGACTTGTTATGTATTTAAAGTTAATATTGTTGAGATTTAATGTATTTTGGTATAATTTGTGTTTTGTTTGTATTTTGTAAAATGAACTTTTTTATGTATTTTTATTGTTTTAATTTATTCATTTGTGGTTATTGTTAATACGAATAATCATTATTTACACAGTTTTACCATTAAAAGTCGCAGTATAAAATGTTTTAGATACATCGTCTAAAAACAAAATTACTGCGAGACATTTTTACACCTAAATATTGTCAAATATTTTTTAAAATGTATAATTTTATTAATTTACGTTTACCTAATCATATTTTAACGTAATAAAATAAAAAAATAATAATAATTTCGGAGTTACGTATTTATGACCGCCTTAGTATGGAGCGTGAATCACCGTGCAGAGGCGATAGTCAAGACTCGAGACAAGTGAAAATGACAAATCCGCACGTGTATCAAATGACGTTTTTTAATGCATTTGCGAATAAACTATATTGAAAGCAAAATAAAACAGTATTTAAAAAAACTCATTTTATTTCTTTGTCAGATAAAAATTCAGAGTACAATGGCAACTGTTGCCAGTATTCAGCCACATTAAAATTACTATTTTATTGGCGTGGCGCCAATGAAATGGTAATTTTCCTCCGATCATTGTTAATACTCAATCAGCCATCTTTATGGAAAATATTATGATATTTTTAAATGTAACCTGTTGTTTTATAAAACACCTATGCAATTGACAACATTTCATTTTTTTAACCACTAGTTTTTATTGTTTCTATTGAACACAGCTGCAGAATTAAAGGACACGTATTTTTTGTCTTAATTTTTAGTTTAAGCATTTTATTTTTATTTTTGAAAAGTTGCTTGTTCCAAAACGTCGTAAGTACTCCTGAAGGATTCCTCGAAGTGTCTGTCGTAGTCTAAAGCTCTTTAAAAAAAATCAGTTACAGAAATGTCTTACTGATTGATGTTTGATTTTTGTTTGTGGAGGAGCGTGCGCGGTTATCAGGATTGTTTGCGATTTTTGTGAAAATATACCTGAAAATATGAAAATTGTGGATGGATTTGTCGTGGCAGACAGCAGCAAAATGCTGGTTTCGTCTAGGGACTCGTACGTGGAATCCTCTGTTGGATTTGTACAATTAAAACGATACAATGCAATTTGTACCGTAAAGTGCGCCGTGCAATCAGAGCACAGAATTCGGTGTAAACCATACACTGTAGTTGCAAGCATAAATGAGTCTGAAGAGATAATAATAGACTCTAAATGCGAAGATTGTGCGGCTAGTGCCGGTGGATGTAAGCAGAATACTCACATGTGTTTTTTGATGTGGCTTATAAAACGTACGGAGGAGCCGGCAGTGACTTCAGTTGCATGTTATTGGCCGCGTTCAACACTATCCGAAGCAGCCATGAAAGACAAGTTTGTTCTGTCCAAGGAAATGGGACTCGAGAGGCCTAGGCAAATTCCCATGTCGTCAAATGCGATACAAATAGCCTATCAAACTTAATTTTAGACTTCAGAATAATTTACCCCTCTGAGGGATTAAGCTTTGACAATATTAAATATTTTTTTGAAGAAAAATTAACACCACAAGTAAAAAAAGAAATGGAAGAAAGTACTAGATGCCGAACAAATAGTAAACTATCGCACACATTGAGACAGGGTAGAGTAACTGCCTCGAAAATTCATGAAGTCACTAGATGCAACACGTATCGAGTTCTTATGAAAACCATACTAGGTGGATATAAAGTACCAGAAACAAACGCCATAAACTTTTAGAAGTTGAAGTACTAAAAACACTGAAATTAGAAATGAAACTTAAGATATCAAGTTGTGGGTTACTGTTAATTACACCTTTTATTGGAGCTTCACCAGATGGAGTGCAGACGCTTTTGTTGTTGAAATTAAATACCCATTCACTGAAAAATCTATGTCGAACTACGGAAAAGACAATGTAATCAATGACAAATATAAAGTTCAAGTTCAATTGCAAATTCATGCTAAAAAGAAAGCTCTTGTTTGTAGTTGCAGATCCTATGTTTGAAACAAACAAAATTTCTTATAAACACTGGCTGTATTACGACAGATTATATGTCGAAAAATTAATAAAAGGAGGAGAATGCTTTTGGGAAAAAAAATTATGAGAGAAAATGTTAGATTCTACTAAAATAAAGTAGACAAATCTTTTACCTAGAAGATTTACAATACAAATACAATAATAGAATACAAATATTCTTTATTGCATTAAGGAACATTAGTGAAGATGCACGTAAATAATGAAGTACACCAGGCGGCGTTATTGCTAAAAGCAATTTCTTCCAAACAACCTTTGGGTTTGAGAAGTTATACAAATATTTAAAGTAACAACTAGATTATCTGAAGGCTGGCTTTACAATGAATGTAATAGAAGACTAAATTCATGATTATCTTCAGAAATTGTAATCTCCAGCCCAGTATAACGTTGTGTTAACAATTTCGAAGAATGAGCGATTGTAGATTAATAAGACCACAAGCTACTATAACTGCACCATCCAATGATTTAACTAATTTATTATTTACGACTGAATGTGGTTTCAAAATTCTGTACAATCTAACCCTTCTAATCACCCTTTCTATATGTTATTTTGCTCTCTATAGCTTCTGCTTTTGTCATTTTGCAGTCTTTGGTCACACTTGGGGGACAATACAATACAATACAAACATTCTTTATTGTACATCAAAAAAGGAAACAAATACAATACAATTAAATTAAAAATAAGCGGTGGTACAATGGGCGGTCTTATCGCTTTAAGCGATTTCTGCCAGACAACCTTTGGATGGAAGTAATTATGTAATTCATAGGAAAAAGACGTCGGTGCATGAAGAATTACTAATCAATAGATAAAAATCGATAAATAAATGCAAATATACATACATTTATAAATAAATAATAAAACCAATACATGTATATGAATATCGTAAACAACTATATATTGTTACACCTATAAATAAACAATTTCTAAAATACGTAAGCAGTTCAAGTCACACTAAAGTTAGGTAGTGTTCTTTTACCATATTTTTGAATATATTCAATGATTTCGCTTGTTGAATAAACAAAGGTAGATTGTTCCACAAACGAATAGTCTGAACAGTAAAGGACTTGTCGTAATACCTGGAGGTATGCAATAGTTGAAGATGAGCGCAGAAGTCGGGGGTTGGATTGCTGGGCGAATTCAAATCGCTCCTTAAGATAAGGTGGTGTGTGAGGAATGAATAAGATGCCGTAAAGAAGATTAAGAATATGAGCATTCCGGCGAAGTTTAATGGATAACCACTTCAGCTCCTTGCGATAAATGGAAACATGATAAAATTTCCACAGACCATAAATGAAACGGTTGCAAAAGTTTTGAAGACTTTCGAGTTTGTTGAGCTGTTCTTCCGTTAAATCCAGATAGCAGGCATCAGCATAATCAAGAATTGGAAGAAGAAGAGTTTGGGCAAGCGCAATTTTCGAGGCAATAGATAAGAAATTGCGTAACCGTCTGAGAGATGCGGCAGACGCAAATAATTCGCGGCTGGTCTCAACTAATTGAGGTGCCCAAGATAGCTGCCTATCAATGAGTATACCCAGATTTTTTACATTGTCACTAATTTTAATGTAAGTGTCGTCTACATTAACGTGCGGCAAGCGAAACCAATCTGTATTGGATACCATTCTAGAGGAAGAGGACGTAACATTTTTACATTTTTTTTGCCTAGGTGAGATTCTAAATGTTTGAAACCCCTATCGGCTAAGACTGTACAGTTTTCTGGCACCGTTTCTAAAAACCCACTTTGCGCCACTAAGTTGATGCGCGCTATGCGACCACCGTAACTTTCAGATACGAAATTTATAAAGCCATCAGGAGTTGAACTTATTAGATATTTAATAGTGTTGCAATTTTTATATTGAGACCAATTCAACGATTGTTCTGTTGGCTTCTTAGGTTTTTCGATTTCAATTTCAAAGCAGTCAATAATTAATAGAACTTCAGCATAAGCAGCGTTTGTTCTAAACACCAATGGTAATTTTTATATCATTTAATTTTGGCTAGAAGATAAATGGATTGAAAAATGCCAGGAGAATGGGTAAAATTCGGATATACATATATGCGCCATATTGTAACTTTTAACTTTTATTTCAAAAGTATCACCAATTTTTTCGAATGTATCGGTTATTTCTTATTTTAAATAGTGTTAATAAAATAAGTAATGGACAAACACAACACTTTTTTTCAAGAAACTTAATAATCCAGTATAATTTTTTTGATAACCCAATGTAAGTCATAGGCTTTTCATAATTATACTTTACATAAACTGTCTTCCTGGTAATTGCTTTTTAAGTGAGGAAACATTCATTGAACTTTCAGATTCTGAAATTTCAGTTGTGCTACAGTCTGATAATCAGAGAAAAGTTCTGCATCAAATTCTTGAAAGATCTTATTTAGATCCAAATAAATAGGTTTTTTCGTCTTCTTCAAAGGCTTGTCAGTTGCAATGCAGCGGTTAGTTGTTTTGTGTTTTTGGTTTAATTTAGACATGTTTATGTCGTGTTTCAGGTTGACACATAGTGCTTTTATCATTCAGTTTTGTTGTATGTCATGTGACACTCGTGCTAGCTATTAGTTCTTCTCCAGTATTTAATAAAATATTTCTCAATTTTGGAACCTCAGTCTTCAATTTCCCATAGGCACTTTTTGATATTAATTCATTGTAATTCGTCGTAACATCGTCTAACTGAAAAAAAAAAGTTTACAAAATTGGTTAAACTGATTTTTAACCGACTTCAAAAAAGGAGGAAGTTCAGAATTCGACTGTATTTTTTGTTTATATGTGATCCGATTTTGATGACTATTTTTTTGTTGAATTAAATAGCTATTAAAAATTAATTAAATGTAAAGTATTTGGGTACTTGCATTTAAATGATCTTCACGTATATACTTCACGTGATCCGAAACCTCCGACTTACCCACAGCAACACACCATTCCTTCTTATTATAGTCAGGAACGCGGAAAAAATGTTTACCTGTTGAGGTTATAACTTTATTTTTACACTTGGGCACAAAACATGAAGTAATAGGGTCTCGATTAAAACTTAGTCGTCTTAAGTCTTCATTCATTTCGGCTGCTGTAAACCATGAAATGAAAACCAGGAGAAAACTATCGAAAATTACTGAAAACTTGTAATCAATAACTAATTCAAAAGCAATGTCTCACTCTCACTGTCACAACTCTTAACAGTCAGCCGTTGACGTATGCACGTTTAAAAATCAAGCAATAAAAGAAAAAATACAGCAAAGCAATTTAGTGCTTTAAATCCTTTGCCGTTCATTTTTGACTACTTTTGTAAATATCACATAATTTAGTGAATAATAAATTCTGAAAAAAAAATCCAGTTCAGGACAACCAAGTCTCTAAATGGTTTCTTAATTTTATACTATTATCAATTTGAAATGTTGTCAATTTAAACAAATAAGATGTTTGTAAGTAAATATAAGTTTTAATGACCAACGACTTACGTCACAAAGCACATAAATATTAAATGAATATACAACCTCTTTCAACAGTAAATTAAAAAAAAATGGAAAAGTAAAAAGAACTAGTGCAAAAAATCCAAATTTCGGCACGATTTGTAGTATGAAAAATACCACGTTTTGATTACCACGATTACCACGTTTGTATTAAAAATAACTATTCTGATGCTATGTTATGTTATGTTATGTGTGTATATTATGTTATGATATATCTGATATGATAATGAATCAGAAGTATTGATAGGTCTCTTTAATGCACGTCGTCTAAAACACTGGGTCGCAAAATACACGGGTTGTCGACATCCTTCTTTACAAAAACGCTAAATCAACCTCGAATTTCACTATTTAACAAGCCTGCATTAGTAGAAAATTGAAACAAATGAATAAAAAAAATTAGAGTTGATCAATTTTTTTATTTATAAACAATTTTTTAGTATTATGTATTGGTCCCAGTGTGCGTATTAATACGACCTGACTTTTGTACAAAAAAAAAATCGCTGCTATAGTTTGGGGATTGTACTAGTGTTCCGCTAAATTTACGTCGTGTGTAATATTAAATTCAAACAGTGCTTATTACGATTATGGAAATTACTGTCAATTAACCATTTTTAGCAAAACGTAAAGCTATGGTAATCTAATTGTTTGACCTGCCGCCTCTCAAGTAGGGGTCGTGGGTTCGAATCACCTTAGAATTTCCGGAATTTATGTGCGAAATTTAATTTGAAGTTTACCATGAGCTTTTCAGTGAAGGAAAACATCGTATGAAACCTGCACGATTTACAACCCTCGGAAAACGTGTGAAGTCCTCAATCAAATGGGCCTAAACCCTCGCCTGAGGAGGATACCTGTCCCAGCAGTGGGATGTATAAAAGAGTTGATGATGGCCATTTTTAAAAAAGAAACCCTTGATTAGATTTGATTTGATTCTGTCACACATTCTAACAGTTGCTGTTGCATAACAAGACGGTTCTTTGAACTTTTTTAAATTAATCGACATGTTGAATAAGCATTTTTTCTATTTTTTTTCCACTTCTCATATTATTGCTACGTGCATTGAGTTACAATCATTGACTTACAATTATATGGACGTCGGGTCCGCGCTAAAAAGTGTCCGCACTTGTAAGGCGCTAAAATCGTATACAGAGCGCGACACTCCGCTTTAGTCTTCATTTGTTCTACGGACAGCGCGATACTGTTTGTTAATGACATAACAATTTAAATTTCGAATAGGTTGACTTGGGAAATTTTTTTCGTGGTTTTTGTATTAGACCCGTCGTCCATTTATTTGTAAGTCAATGGTTACAATATACATTTTTTGCAACTGTATATAATCGTAATAAACAGTAATGAGAAAAGAAGAAACACTTATATATTTTTTATTATAAAGTTGGATGGTGTCGATATACTTCTAGAGCTGGTTGATATCAAGCCATGCCTAATCATTTGGTTCATGGCATGGTATGTAGGTATCTGTTAAAAGGTTTTTGATATCTCTTGTATTTACGGAATAATCGCTGGGCACACTTGACGATTACACCCTGAGTACTTTTTATTAGACATGAGTTTCCTTCTATATATGGTATCGGGTCACACCAGGTAATACGCAATTTACGTTACATTAATTTTGCAATAGGTAACAGGTAAAAAAGGACGGCCAAGCATTATTATGTACTTTGATATACGACGATAGGGTGGATAAAAAATATTATATATGGGCCTGAACAGTACCGCGTCACACTTACTTACGGACCGACCTACTACGAGCACCTACCTGCCGAACTAATAAATGAATGTTGTGAGGAGACGTTCAGGCGCAAACTGAGGAACCTTCTATTGGAAAAGTCCTTTTACTCAGTGACAGAGTACATTCAACGTACTATATAAACAATGAAATTATTATATTCATTAATGAATTTGACATTCACCGTATTCTTATACTTTGATTTTAATTTTTTTTATGATACCAAGTGCCGGGACATTATTAGTAATTAAGAATCCATATTGACATTTTCCTCTATGTAGTACCTACACTTGACGTTGTTAGTTTTAATTCAATTATTTATTACTTTAATTAATTATCCTGATTTGTATGTGTACAGTATTATGTACTGTGACTTACTATTATATAATTATTTCTCATTATTTTGTAAACTTACGTTCACTTTTCGAAGCGTAGTATAAAATGACATGTAATTGTATGTGTATGAAATTTCTAATCTTGACAGAAATAAATTAAACTAACTCAATATGTAGTACTTTTTGCTTTGGTTTAATTAAAAATGAAAGAAAGGACATCAGATATTCAGAATTGGAATATAGACGAATAATGTTTAATTGCAGGCGGGTAGTCCTATCTACAACACGGCTGCAGGGATGTGCTTGGGTGTCGAACGTGCCTACCGCGCAGAACAGCTGCTCCTGGTCATCTGCGATAGCCAACCTACTAACAAGTGGGACTTTGTCCGCTCTTAATTGTCCAACGGAAACAGGGTATCTATTAATTGATCAATTCTGCGTTGACAGAGTACACAATAATTAATAATAACTTCGAGTAAGTAAAGTATATAGCTTGGGCCTTTTCACAGCGAGATAGAATTGGTACTTTATAGGCAAGTATGCTCCAAGTTTGACCATACCGTCACTTTCCATCGGACTGGTAATAAGGAATCGGACAACTTTTCTGAAAATATTTAAAATTAACATATACGGGGATATCATGCATATACAGCTCTTACAGTTATTTGTTAAATTTTATCAACTTCGCAAGACTTTATTAATAAGATCATAAACAACAACTTTTGTTCCATGTTTTTTTCAAAACATAATAAAACCAAAAACAAAGTTTTAATTTTTTGTTGTACTATCTAGATCTGTATTTGGTAATAAGGTTGTAAGTTCAAATATGCAACCGTCCTCCCTGACGACCCCATCATCGCTACTGTGTTTTGCTTCGTACCGTTGACAGAGTTATGAGTTTATGACTGTTTAGAGCGATATATTTAAATATTTTAATTTTTTGTACGAATGTCAAATCTGACGAATTATTAACTCGAGGACCAAAAGCTGTTGCTTATGATGTTAGTTACACAGGCATGTTAGGTTGTTACGATTTTACATATAACCCTGTACTTATACAGATAGGAAAAATATTATTTCATTGAAATAAAACTTCAAGTTCTCAGAACTTCGTTTGAGAATTGAACTTAGAACGAGTGACGTCATTGGTAGGTAAACATGCTATAACTCGTCAGTTGCAAGAATTTTACGCGTTGATTGACTACTACTGTCCTTAATGCAAAATTTGTAGTTTTAAAAAGTGTTTAAGCGGAGAAAAAGCACAAGATAATACTATAATACTCTACCAGTGAATACGGTGATGTTTCTTTGTTTACCTACATATGTCATGTGGTGTGTTTCGTGTTTGCATTTTTACAGATTTTTTTCTTGATTTAAAACTACAAATCATTTCACAAAAATGTTCAGTGTCAAAATATTCATCATCATTCTTCCCAACTACATTTTAGATGTTTTCTAATTATTTTCTGATTATTTATTGTCAAATGCTTGCCTAAATCTCCTTAAACAAACATTCTTACATTGCCACGTTTTTATAAATATATTGTCAATTTTGTTAGTTATTTTATAATTCAGGAGTCTTATTCTGTCGTGTATGTTGTATGTCTTTCAATTACTTAAATGAACAGCAGTACCATGTCTAAGGAATTTTAGTTCACACCCACGCACGCACATACCCAAACTGGTTTCATATAAATGGTGACCCCCTCGAAAATCGAGCAAAAATAACGAGACAATTATCCGAGAAATTACTTTGTGCACTCGAATTTGTTTATTTTTTAGGAGTCTGCGAACTGCCACAGACTTACTGAGGACCGGGCATTACAATTGCTGGCATGGCGAACTGAGTCTTATGTGGGTTTGTACCGCTTCAGGACGCCCACGACGCGGTCGCAGTCGCATATGAAGGCTTCTCTTTTATATTTCGCCTTATATAAGTGTACCATTGCGAAGCTGTTTATTGGAAACCATATGTGTATGTGTACAAGGTGTCGTAAGGAATCTCTTAATGTTTAACTCGAGCTGTAATTGACATTTCTAGCTTAGATCACTGCTTTTGATCTAAACTTAATGATTTTTAAAATCAATA
This sequence comes from Hyposmocoma kahamanoa, assembly GCF_003589595.1. Taxonomy (NCBI): domain Eukaryota; kingdom Metazoa; phylum Arthropoda; class Insecta; order Lepidoptera; family Cosmopterigidae; genus Hyposmocoma; species Hyposmocoma kahamanoa. The sequence continues at coordinate 14,624,931 of NW_020653200.1, read as the reverse complement.
ATAGCTTTATAAGCGGCTTTTGATAAGTGAATTTACATGTTTTTACAATTCAAGATTTTTAAAAATTTCCTAGTTTTGGCTGTTAACTCGAATGAACGAAATCTCGTTATATACAACAGGATTAACTCTTCTCCACTATAAGCTATTCATTATCGTTTACAAAGTGCCGCACAGGTGCCTCAGTTCAAATGAAAAAGATTGATCGATGTAGACATTTTTATACACTATTTATTATTGTTGATTTAAAGCGAATAGCGAATAGTAGATTAGGATATACGTTATAGCTTTTTGAAATATTATTGAATTTTTCTTGTTAACTTTTATAGGGCAGCTATAAATTGTAGGAATAGATCATGCAGTATTATTTATTTAATTTGAAAAAGTTGTTTTATGAATCTCGGAAACATTTGAATAATTTTGTTACTTTTGTGTTTACTAAATATTACTGACGCTGGCGCACGATCGAATCTTGAGTTGTATTGTGGTGTTGTAGGATACCGTAGATAACCTATATTTACCGAAGCGAAGACTACATAAAATTCATGGTTAGGTTCGAAAGTGACTTTGGACCTTCAAATGGTGTGTATTGACTACTAATGTTCGTTGTAAATAAAAGAAATTAGTTCTTTGAATTTCCCCGTGGCGATGGTCCACGACTCATTTGTCAGTTATACGTCGGCTAAATTCGAAAACCTCGTAACCTCCATTAATGTCAAATTTTGAGTAGGCTCAAAAACAGAATTACTAGAAATCGTAGAGGAAGAATTGGGTAGAGGGGCTCTGTAAATAATAAAAACCGTATAAGCGAGATAGATTTATGCACAGATATATCAGAGTAAACGAGAAAACAATATTATTTTTTGTCCCTTTCTACGTATGCGGTTTTGGTTGTATGACTCAACACTCGTTAAGTCCAGCAAATCCTTCCAAGTGTTTGATGTGCATAATTTTATGTGTTTGTAATATGTGTTTTACAAAGTTACTAACCGTTCCTTTGTAGTAATTGACAATAATTGCATCTCATAGTAACGGTGCATTATTATATTTTAGGCTGTAAAAGCCGTACGGGACGAAAAATTCCCAATATAACCTTTCACACGTAAGTTTTAATTTTTTATTACTATCATTGAATTTTCTTGTATGAATTACTAGTGAAATACTCTTACAAGCCTGGAATATTACAATTTCATGTATTTTATATGATGTTTGAAGTGTTTTTCTTAATTGAAAGATTTTTGTTTGCATCGTATAAACCTCTTAAAATAAGGAGAATATCTTATGTCAAATATGTCCATCTCGCTTCTACCAGCAGTAGTTACGATAAGCGAGAAAGAGAGATCAAATAAATAGCGTATAAATTAAATTAGACAGGCTTAAGCTGATTTTAGGGATACCGTGCTTTTGCCACTATCTTTTCCCCAATTTATGGGTTACTTTACAATACTTTTTCAGTTCGAAATAGGTATACTAAGTTAATACTGTTCAAGGGCCAATAAAAAAGTAATGATTTGTCAGAATTGTTTTATTTGGTTATTAAAACTCAACCAAGCTAAATGTGGTCTGGCGAATTCTCCTTCCTTAGACTCGGCAAATTTCATCATTATCATGAACCCATTTATACGTCCCACTGCTGGGCACGGGTCTCCTCTCAGGCGAGTGCTTAGGCGACAGTCCACCACACTGGCCCAATGAGGGTTGGGGACTGCACACGTTTTCCGAGGACTTTGAACCTTCTTCAACGTTTCATCACGATGTTTTCCTTCACCGAAAAGCTCGTGATAAATTTCAAATTAAATTTCGCACAAATTCCGAGAAACTCAGAGGTGCGAGTCTGGATTCGAACCCACGACCCTCTGCTTGAGAGGCAGTAGGTTAAACCATTAGGCTACTACGGCTTCATTTTCATTTCATTTCTTTAATACGCGAGAAGCTTCTCTATTCTCTTTTTTATTCTCCCTCTACGCTAGAAATAATTACATGACATCTACGACATTGTATTTTACAACAAAAAGAAGCTCTGCAAATTACATTTTAGGCTTTAATTGCCCGATATTACGCTTGAAGAGTAAAAAAGGAATTTCATCCAGAAACGGACTTACGAAGGTTTCAAATTTAGCCGACGACATGTAAAGCTAACCGATTTCAGTCTTTACTTTATTGTAAATAACATTGTTTAGTATAAAGATTTGAGTTAGTGAGTAAGATAGTTGGTAGAAACGGAACCGATACCGGAATCTTTATTCATAAGCAACGTGTTGGTGATTTAAATTAAACATTCCAAATTATACTTTTTATGGAGGCCTTATGTAGGCAGTGTCATTGTCAAAGAGCTATTACATTTTTTATTGTTTTTAAACTTTTTAGAAATTTTTATGGTGCGAAAGGAACAATTATTTTGTTAGTAGACAATATTATAAATAATTAGTTTGTATGACTACAGGTTAGGTCTAATTGAGATTTTGCATTTTTGGATTATTATATATCTTTTTGATGTATAAAGCGCAAAATTTTTTTATCAACAAACAGTGTGGTAGCAATAAACATTGTTTTACGAGTACAAATGGTGGCATAGTCGTAAACTTGTAGTCAGTCGGTAGTGGGAGCTCGACGAGGTTTGGTAGTGCCATGGTCAGCCATTTTGTGTCTAAGGCTCAATTTATATTGCGGCGGAACGAAATGGAAGCGAATTTTTGTAACGATGTTGTACATAGGATAATGAATTTTATGGTCAATTTTGTAACGTAGAAACTAGATAAGAGCCAAAATCTTCCGCGGAATGCGCGATCGCGCACGCGCGAACTACAATACAATATCGTTCCAAAAATTCGCTTCCATTCCGTTCCGCCGCAATATAAATTAAGCCAAAGTGAGCAATATATTGTATCTACTAAACAGATATACTAACACCTCCTTATTAACGAAATAAATTCAGCTTTTCCATAGAAAATATTCTGAGATACTGAATCAAAACGTATGGAACAATTGATATATTTTCAGAATATGAGCGGGGTATCCATATTTGTGAAGGTTGTATGTTAATTGTCTCGGTTTTACTCATAATTTAATTCAATTTCGAGCTATATATCATATCTGTGTGTGCTATATGTAACTGCCTCCGTGGCCGAATAGTTACCATGCCGGACTGCTACGCAGAGGTCTCAGGTTCGATTTCCGGGCCGGGAGAAATATTTGTATGGCCTACATTTATTTCTCTCGTGAGTTTGGGTGTAATTTGTGGTTGTCTTGTGTGTGTTCATGGCACCCGCGACACAGGGTTTCCCTAGTGCGTGGCTATGTTGAGTGTGTACGTTATTATTATTATATACATTGTCCAAATTTGATTTTGACAAATTTGATTCAAAGTGTATTCCCATAGCATTTAAGTTTATTTGAAAAGAGCAATCCCTAGAGTTTCTTGCTCGTTCTTCTCAGGGAGGTCAGCGTAGTGAACGAGCAGTAGCTTAACTGTGACGTTTTCAAGTCTAAATTTATTTTACCTATGGAATAAATAATCTTTGACTTTGACTTTGACCTCAGTAGCTGTTATACATATTTTTTGTGTTGTTCAAATAAAAAAAGATTTTAATTTATACTCTTCTTTATCTATTATGTGAACAAAAAGAATCACTGTTTTTTAGAACTCACCCTTTTGGTAAAATTGGCTACATTTCATTGTTCCTATTACCTCCAACGAAACGACCACAAAACATAAAGGGTCGTATTATAGAACTCTACTTAATGCCCAAGTCAGGATTTGAGTATGGTTTAAAGCAGTCGAAATCATACTCAAGTCCCTGCCATTACGGTCGTATTTCCAGTGCTTGAAATCATACTCAGATTCTGACTTGAGCATTGAGTAGAGTTCTGGAATACGACTCTGAATGTCCTTACATATGCATACTCCACGCTCTTTTCTCACCGGGAGACAACAAACAGCCTTGATTGCTTGACTTGCTACGATCTTTACATACATTTCCACCCACATTTACACTCAACAGTGCTTTCATAATGCTCATCGATTAAAGTGCTTTTGACGTGGTCTATCCTTAGGATGTTCTCAATTTGGTCATGGTAAGTTCGCCTTGTTGAGCCCTTACCGACTTGCCCGCGCACTCTCAAATATATTATGTTAAAAGCTAACTAGTAACATTGTGATTATAAATAGAAAAATGTAACGAAGGAATATGTCCATCCGACGACTTGCCAGCCATTTTCCCAAGAGTAACCACAATTTGCATTTTTTTTGACATTGCAAGACGTCTTTATTTTGTATGTATTGTTCGTTGTACTTGACAATATTATTACTTTTCAGTAGAATTCGAAATTAAGAAAACTAAAATTTCTCTTTATTAAAATCTCTGTGTGTAATTTTAGTTGTTTTCATAACCAGAATTATTTAAAAAAGGCTAAAGTTCTCTAAAAAGTTTGTTTAGAGCAGATATAAAGCCTGCATGTAGTTCCCTTTGCAGATACGTGTAGATGATGCAGATCTAAATTAGATCTGATTGAGACAGCCAATAGCACGCGCTTATTCCAATTTTATCGCGCGCGTCGCGACTATCATGCGTAGCCATGCTACGGGCAGTTGTGATTATTTCCTAATTTTAAGACAATTTGTAACTCTCGTATGATTTTAATAGAAGTTTATGTCCTTGGAGTTATAAACATTACAGTTTTCGTCAGTGATTTCTTAGGAAATTCTGATGTAATCAAGTTGATATTTTTTTTGTTTCAGCGTAAATGATAAAATGTATTGCAAATAAATATGTGTAATATAGTGTATGATCTTTCTATGATATTTTTAACATTTAGTTGGATGTTTAAAATAAGTATGATTATTATTAATTCAGACTTCAGATGTGTAAGCGTTGTTAATAATACAGCCAAGAGAATCAATAAATTAGATATCTGTTTGTGACTGTCTTTTTTGATAAAAAGCATACGTACGTATTTTTAATGTTTCTTATTTCTGTATTTATATTCAGTCAATGTATATGCTCGTCACTGTATTCTATACCGTATTGATATTATATATATTACGTGTATTAAAAGAGTAATGAAATTCTAAATTATTGTAAAAAAGTATTGTTGTATGGTACCTGTAATAAAACAGCGTTTTGATATGTTATTCAACATTTATTTTAACATTTAAAATTACATAAAAAGAAGGCATTTTGCCTTAAAAAGTCTTTGATTATTAATCGTATGTAGTACCTACAGAACTGATTTCATTTACATAGTGATATAGTTACGAAAAGTGACGTAAACGTTTAGGGTAGTCTACTAAAAAATCTATTTCTTTTGCCAGTAACCAAAGTAGTACCGGATTGAGCAAAATTAATATGAATCCCGTTTGAGCAAAATTCTATGATGTCTTAGGCCCGGCGTCCACTGAAGGGACGGATCCTTCGTCATCTTTATGTGCAAACGTACACTAACGGCTATTATGCCGCGGTTTTCCAATTACGATGCGGCATCATTAAACATGCCGCAGCATTCCATCGCGACATCGTGCTCGCGTCCGGCTTTGCTTCAGATCTTCATCTCCTCAACCCGAACAGTCGCACTCGGCGTCCCGAAGGATGCAGAGGAATTCCGGAGGCGGCCGGCTCGGTATCCATAAAAAGGTCACCTAAGGCTCAATTTATATTGAGGCGGAACGGAATGGAAGCGAATTTTTGTAACGATATTGTACATAGCATAATGAACTTCATGGACAATTGTGTAACGTACAAACTAGATTCGAGCCCAAATCTTCCGTGTTATTCACGCGCATCTTCAAGATCGCTCGCGCATTCCGCGGAAGATTTTGGGTCGTATCTAGTTTGTACGTTACACTATTCACCGTAAAGTTCATTATGCTGTGTACAATAATATTTAATACGTTACAAAAATTCGCTTCCATTCCATTCCGTCGCAATATAAATTGAGCCTAAAATCCTTTGCCAAGGCAACCCAACTGTGGATCCGGGCCTTACATTTAATAGTATATCAAAATGATATAGAAGATTATAAGTTATAATCGTTGCACACATCATACAACGATAAGAAAATGTAATAGTGGTTCAAATTTCGAGTGTTTTACACATTTAAAAAAATTTAAACAAATTTCTCACACCTAGGGAGTTGAACATTACAACTAGCGATTTTACGTTTCTTTGTGTTTTACATTAACAATTTTACATTACTAGTCGGGACTATTCTGTTGATGATGATTGGATCTCGAAATAATTTGAGCAACCTGATTATTAGTCGGAACGAAAAGTGTAAATTATGGTTTTAATGATTTGTCGAGCTGATTGTAACTTGATCTGCATAGAGGAATCCATATTTTTTTCTCATACGATCATCAGTAACACCCAAATGGCTTCATATTTTTCCGAACCATGTTAATATACAACACCCTACAGATTGTGAAAATTTATTCTCCTATCGTTCTTCAGATTTTTTTAAAAGAGCACCTTAAAGTTTACGTTGAAATAGACATTAGTAAGAAAAAAAAAACATAAATCGATATGTTCCTAGTTACATTATTCCTTGCCAACGCATTGTGTTTTTAATTATTCTTTTTCTTATCATTATTTTGCATTTCTACTTTTACATCGGAGTTACGTCTAATATCCTAATGATGTCTTTGATTTTACAAGTGTTATAATTGGGTTATTCTTTGTGAACTTTAGCGGGCAACTTACTGTAAACAGCCGGGATGAGATCTGATTTTTTAATACCATAGTTACAATAAAGTAATGTAAAGTTAATAGTTACATTCCTCGACAAGTTACAGTCGCGTGCTCATGCTAAAAGATAGTTTTCTATGTCATACATATTGTATCGGCAACGCGATCGATATTAATGTCAACTCATTACTAATTTAGTAACCATAGTAAAATAAGAGAAGTATGATACTCCGTGCAAAGTAACAGTGCGGCTTATAAGTGTGCGCGACTGTCGCGCGCGGTGTGCACGGACGCACACATTCGCATAATAACAAAAGGCGCGTTTGGATAGACCAGTGTTATGCAACGTAAGTGCATCGCGAGATTATGCGAATGTGTGTTGATAAACATATCCTTATATGCGGTGCTACGTTTGAATGGAGTTATCATATTTGTCTTATGGTATAACATAACTCTGAAGCGGGCTATTAAATATGCTTCTCATATGCCTCTGTTAAATATTCTAAGATTTTCATCACAATACTAGTATTTTAACGTTAAAGGGCGACGTGAATTATTTTCGTCAATCCAAGTGTTTACAGCTTCACTGCTACAAGTTAATGCGGCTCGAATAACCCATTTTATTACAATGTGCCAAATGTTTTACTACGTTATAAATTTAGTTAGGTACGTTTTTGCCAAAAGTTATCAATTGATGATTCAAGGTCTTACAAGTATTTCTATAACATGAAAATATTGTCTTCAACACGAGCGTTACTGACTGCTTATAATTAGCTTAAAATTGTCTATAGGTTAAGCTTGAAATCGAGGTGTGAAACCTATAAGCAGCCGTTTACAGCCAAATCGCTAACGTACAATGCGTATGTTTGGTCCCACCACTTTCCAAAGGTGTCTCCAGGGAGCATGTGTATAATGTGAAATATATAAATTCTCCATGCTTTGCTATTTTTCATATAAGCCGTGAAATAAATCTATTTTTATATAGCTATTTTTTAAGTAAATCGAAATGGAAGAAATTATTTCTAGGTCTATGGCCGTCTGTAGATTTAGGTATTCACCACACTAATTAACGCGGAATAGGTTTGAGTTGATCAGAAAAAGCTTTATGTTCATGCAATAAGAGCGAAAATCCTGTTACGGGTTTCGCTTCTGCCCGGAACGCCGACGCGAAACGCACAGTCTTTTTCGCTCTCATTACTTGGACATAATGTTTTTAAGACCGGCTTAATGCTATTCAGTGTCGATGTTAATGGTGACCTTTTAGCTGCTCACGCGAACGAGCTTGACCGTATTTTCATACGTGTGGAAAATGCTGACACGGTGCGTTTCCAAGTATGATTCAAAGTTAGTGTAGTAGTGCGGTGCTACATAACGTCTTGTCTTACATACACATTGTTTACACATTATATCATCTTAAAGATATTATCAAGTTCTTATTCCCAAAACCTCAGTCACAAGCCTTTGCATATTTTAAAAGCTATTGATTGCCCACAGAGACTCCTTCAGCTCAAGTAACACGCCAACAGTAAATCAATAGAAATACAGAAAAGTTTATAATAATAAGTAAATAACGTTGAAAATATAGAAGTTCAGAACTTTTTGAATTGATATGACGTTAAACGATGAAAGCCTAGTCAAACCTAAAATGTGCGTCACGAGCAGGAAAATATATATTTTGGTTACAATGCCATGTTTTTGTAATGTCACTTCTATCGAAGAATATCTAGAATACCTAGATTAGACACAAAACTAGCGCTATTATCAAACTTCGCCAAAATCTTTAATATAATTTGAACTTCTCAAATAGTCCATTCGATGTACTTCTAATTATCACTTACTCTACTTTGCTTGCCTAAACCGACTTTTACCTCGGGGCAAAAGCATTCCCGGATAAGATAAAGAATTCCAAAAAAGGAAAAAATATTACCTGTAATGATATATAACAATCTACGTTCTGAAATTCTTTTCACAATTCGTCGTCTTACTTTCTCAAACTTGTATCTTAAAGCACAAAATTACTGAAATGCAAAAAATTAATTGTATATACAAATTTTGCAGGCTGATTTCACATCACATTCATACACTGGCTTTTATCTATACTTAAAGTAATGCATGCAAATTAACACCCTTGATAAGAAATTTAAAATAAATAGAAAGTTTTGCCATCTGAATAATCACTCTTTATAAGATAAGAGTTTGAGAAAGTAAGGCGACACTTGTTGTGTACAGCTGTTGCGATATAATCAAAACCAAAGCTCTAAAATAGAACGTTACTTTACCTTATTGACCGATTTGGTTATCAAAGTAATCTTTAAATATGTGTTTATAATTATGAATTCCCGTTATCGAAACATATACCCTAAAATGTCTTCACTTTGGACTGTGATATGCATATTTGGGCGTTGCGATGTCTCATTACTTTGATATATCTATAGCCGAACTCCAATAACGGGAGTAATTGTGTCGCTAGAAGTGATATTTTTCAAACATGGCATAATTTACCCGACTCGAATAGCATGACAAGGATCTTGAACGTATTTTTGTAAATCGAATTTACGATCTGCAGTGTATGAAGAATATTAGATGTAGTTTTTAACCACCTTTATCATCCAAGGCAGAAGCAGGTAGGCCGTAGCCCAGAACACCTGTATGGTATGCTTCACCAGACCACGGCCTGGTCAAATACATCTTTCCAAAACGTTTTGTTTATAGACTGCTAAAAGCAGCTTGACCTTCATTTTTTAACTCTGATAATATTCCAGTATTATTAAACTAGGCAGATAGATTTTATGCAGGTTGATTTTTTATTAACATGTCGCAAAATTTATTAACGAAAATAAAAAAATCCAGTCAATAAGGATTGGATCTGAGTTGGGGCCTGCTTTGATTTCTCCGGTCTGCGGTATGCAGGTAAGTATTATGCGTTCAAAAAACAACCAACTTTTTATTTAGTATCCCTAAAGTGTTAATTAGAGGTGCACAGCGGAAAAGCGGTGTACTGGAGTCTGAAATGAGTGGAGGTATACAATTTCTGACAGAGAGATTTGATCTGTTATATATCGATCTGAGCAGAACTCCAACTAATATTCTCGTAATTTTGTTTCATTGTAATATTGTATTTCGTGGAAGAGGATATTGGCAAGGATTTTGTACGTTGCATCGAACACTTAGAACCAGGGTTATTGCGACTACAAGCATCAGCATCCGCGGATAATCCGCATAGGTAAATTAAAATCATCCGCATCAGCGCGGAGATTGATCGATGCTGATATTCATTGCGGATATTCGCGTCGTAACCTTACGTGGGTTACGGCGCTCTGAAATAATTTACAACCATCCAGAAACAGAAATTGACTGCAAGCCGAAAAAGCAGCTTAGCCGTCTTTTTTACTTTTTACTTTTGATAATAGTACAGTATGATTAAGCTAGGCAGATTGATTTTATGCAGATTGATTTTTTGTTGATAAATGTCACAAAATCATTTACAAAAATCAAAATCATTATAAAAGCTTTTTAACGTAAATTCATTAAGGATCTGTAAATTTTTCAATTTTTTTTAAATAGATAAATTTAAAAAAAATTTGATATTAAGGTAAATAATCAGCATCTGTCTCCGCATCTGCATCATATTTGTGACGCTTCATATATTTTTTATTATACACATATATATGTATATATTTTATTATATATGTGTATTTTATTATGTATATACATTGACTTACAAATTATATATATTTTTATTATATGGTGAAATCACATTAGACTTCCATCCTTTATGGAAATTACAGGCACATCGGACTTGTCAACTTATGTCACAGGGTGACGGGCGCGGTGGCAGTGCCCCTCAAAACTTGCAATTAAAAGCACTGAGTATTTTTCCATCCTCTAAGTCTGAGTATCGCTTACCACCAGGCACATGACTTGTTGACGGAACGAACAAGACGTGCGCCTGATGTTAAGCTACACTCCTTTACATAACAGTTGCAGTGCGACTCGAGAGTATTAAATAGCAAAGATCTGAGTCACCTTGAGACGATAGACAAGTCCCATGTGCCTTTAATTTCACCGACGCCCGTTTGCCAGAACAACGTGTTATTTATATATGTCGATGTTTTAGAGATAACATGTTATTCTGGCAAACTGGCGTATGTCTCCTGTATTGTGGACAAATACCAACGCTGTTCCACGCGTCAGTGATTGCGACTTGGTTCAAAATTAGTAGAGTTTCTAAGTACTGGTTCTAATTTACGTGTGTGCAGTTACTATTAGAGAGACAGATCCTTGTCAATCTATTAACTAGTCGATATTTTAAATTGTGCTACGAATATTTTAAGACGACATTTATTACACAAACATTATATGTATGTATGTATGTACCTACGTGTACTGTAAGAAGTTTCGAAATTATATAAAAGGTAAACGTTAAAAATATAGTATTAACACTTAAATTACACGATATTTTTTAAACAACGGCTAATCGGAAATATGATGAGAAAATTGATTAACAAATGAAATGGTGCGTTCAAATTTGGGTGTTAGTGTGGCTTCTCATTAAATACCGGTGTTTGAAGTGATAATTATCATTGATAACATCATATAACACGATTTTTGTTTCTGGGCTATCAATATTGTTTTCTAATTGGTCCTGACCTAAAACATAAAAAGCTTTATTTCACTGCAAAAACTCTGTATTTGGGATCAGGACAACGAACAGTTAAATTGGCGTACCATATAAAAAACGTACAAATTTTCTGGTTTCTTTATATATAAATTTTCGGTTTTTTGTTTATTTAAAAACAAAAAGGGAACATTATATTTAAAATCTATAGTATATTTGAAACAAAATTCTATAAACTGATGACAAAGGATCTAGAAATCTGTGAATATGCGAGATTATGTTAATAGCAAACTTTTAGGGGTATTTTACAGATTGCGAAATTTACAGATTTACGGTCGTTTTCCTCACAACTACTTTCGAAGTCCGTCAACGAAAAAACGGGCACGTTCGAAACTCAAATCATACTGTCATACACTCTTAGATTGAATTTTTTTCTTCCATCCTGTAAGATCGAAGCTCAAGTCGTAGTCGTAGTGTAGGTCATTCATAGAGGGAAAACGGCCATAACTACGGATTTCGTGCTTTGAGAAGCCCCAGACATGTACCGAACGTGTTAAAAGAAGTCCGAAACCTAAACATTTTTCTTTGTGTTTTCTCACTGTTAGTTATTTTAAGTCAACAATTAAAGAGAACACTCTAAATCAGCATGGATAATTATCGGATAATTGTCAGATAATTATTAAAAATAATAAATATCTTGATAATTTCTAACCTTGTCAAATACTATAATGAAGTTGCGATTTTTTGAAGTGGCTGGTAAATAATAATTGTTTATTTTACCTGTACAGGGTGTAATAAAAATTAGGTGTGCCCAGGCAATTATTCCGTAAATATAAAAAATATCAAAAGCCTTTAAACTAAAAAATATCGAACGTAACTAATGAGTAAAACGACATCTCTAACTTTTTAAAAGTATAACTAGAAATATCCAAAATTTTAACGTTGAAGGTTCCCATACATTTCATTGCGACATTTCTGTGCGACATTTAAAAAAAATGAACTTTTTATTCGATTTAGGACAAAAATTTTGTGTCATAGTAACACGTTTAATAATGGTTATTTATAAGTTGGTTGCGCCAGTGACCAACAAGCACTGTTTGACGTATTTTTAAAATTCATTTCCTAAAAGATTTAGGACAAAATTTTATATATTTTACATGTTTCTTATTGGTTCACTCAGGTGTTCACTATTCGTGAATGTCGATCACTGGTTACTCTTACTTAGTGGATTTTTGGTGGAGATTTAGAGAAATTCTAGATTTACACCAGACTCTCACAATGTGCATCATCATTCATTTCACAGATTCTCACAATGTGCATAACAGTAACAAAACTCTGTACTTTAGTCGTAAGTCTTGTGAGAGTATTAAACTTATCATTCATTTATTCAATTATAGTAGCTTTTTTATGAAACATATTACAGCATAAATATTTTAAATTTAAATACACCCTTCCCTTAAAATGTCGAGTATTGGTACCATCACCCTAACACCAAAAAAATGTATAATCCAAATTATCATGCACTAATGTATATAATTATTTCACACGTATTTACGCATTTTCGTGTGGAAAATATGCAACAAGAAACCACTATAACATCCCAATTATGAACGACGTCAATTTTAAAATATTATTTTAAATCGAATGGTCCTAGAGACAGTGGATAGAATGTATTTAAACGGCAAAGTAACACCAATAATAATAAAGTACAACATACGTTATATAAGGTGCCCACTGTTGAAACACTGTCTTATGGGATTAACGTCGTGGTACGTATGTAATGGCCATTTTAATTTTGAATCAGATTACGTAATGTGAGAATACTGTACAAAACTGTCACGTGAGGAACTTCATCGTCGACTTGATTGTCACTTTCCATCAGCTGAGATGGAAATCAAATGCGTATTTATTTTTTTAAAAATAAAAAAAGAACCGTGTAGTCCTCATCAGTATAAGTATTTTTGATATATCGTCAATCGTGTTTTGATTTGTTGTGCTATAAATGACACAGACACCTTTTGACATGTGTAGACAGATGAAGATTGAGTCAAAGCTAAAAATGAACTATGTTTTCCTTTATTTGTGTAGTTAATAATTCAATAATTATAATCGTGAGCAAATGCAATACCATAATGTTCGCTTTACTGAAGTTTATGTAATTTTGAATAATATACTCTTTTGCTTTTACTGTCTCCAAAAAAAAGGACGAGGTTCTCAATTAGTCGTTTTTTTTTATGTTTGTACTTTACACGATAACTCGATTTTTTCGATTTGTGTCGATTTTGGTTTTTTAAATAATATATTCCACCTCTAAGGGTGGCAAACTAGGGGATGAATCCGTTTTCGCGCACTTTTCGGTAACCAATGTCAATAAAACTCGGCAAATAAATTTAATTCCACGAACTTTTGAAGTCGGTTTTTTTAGAACTCTCTATATACTATGTAACACTTTAACAGAATTTTACCAGTTTATGATGGTCATCTACAGATGAAAAATCGTGGAGAGAGACAGTCAGTAATCAAAAAGCTGATCTGTAGGATAAAAAATATGATTTGTTGGTAAGTTTAAAGAATAAATAAGTATGTACTATTCATTCTCGGCGGCCTAATTTCAGTACAGTATTATTGAAATCGGATAATGGAAAGTTGGTAAAATTCAATAAACGATACATAATATACAATAAACGATTCATTCCATAATTTGCCACGGTTAGAAGTGGAATATTTTCTTAAATAACCTAACCTCCGGTTAAAAAACCGACCTTAAAAGTAATTCATCCCCTAGTTTGCCAACCTTAAGAGGTGTAATATTTTCTTGGAATTTAAATGGGACCACATCTGAGGTATCTTCTTTCCAACAAAAAAAGAATCATCAAAATTGGTTCACAAATGGCGGAGTTATCGCGTAGCATACATACAAAAAAAACATGTAGACGAATTGAGAACCTCCTCCTTTTTTGAAGTCGGTTAAAAATGGGATTACTGAAGCACCCTTTTTCCAACAAAATCACTGAAACCGGTTCACAAGTGTCGAAGTAATCCCGTGACGTATACACAAAAACAATACGAATTAAGAACCTCCTTTTTTTTGGAGTGGGTTAAAATGAATGTATAATGGAAGTTAAGTTTAAACACACCCAGTAATAAAGATATTTGAAACTTGAATGACATTGAACAGATTTTCAGAGTGTTAAGTGTTATACTTATAATGTATCGAGTTTGTTTAGAAATAAGCATTTTGGTTTGTTTGTAAAAAAACAGTATACTGCCACATTAGCTATTTCTGCCGACAAACAGTAATGTCAGCGTTACTATATTCCGGTTTGAAAGGTAAGGGTGCTGGTGAAATTACAGGCACATGGGACTTGTCAACTTACATATGTCTCAGGGCGACGGGCGCAGTGGCAGTGCCCCTCAGATCTTTGCGATTTAAGGCTCTGAGTGGCACTGCAATTGTTAAGGACAGGTGCATAGCTTACCATCAGGCGCACGACTTGTTCGTCCCGTTACTTGACATTATAAAAAATAGAATGCCATGGTGTGAACAACCAGATAGGTGTCTATTAAAAGTGTCAAATAGTAACAAGTACGCGGTACCATTAAATGAACTATTTAGAGCCGTTGTTCAGGGTTGTTTTCTTACATTACGCTGTAACCAGATACAGTGTTTCAACAGTCTAGGGACAAACACAGTGCTAAATTTACAAATTATTAAAGTTCGTTGTTATTACCCACAAAAAATTGTATTATTGACATTTACGTTTAAAATACACAGTAATTATTTAAAATACATTAATTCTATAATGAAATACCTACATTTTGCAGGAACGCTTTTAATCTAGATTACCTTAGCTAACCTGTTTTCTTTTAATATGGTTATGTTCCTTTATAGGGGGAAGAGCTAGGCAGACAGAGAGGTGCATTGGTTACGAATCGATCTGCAACTTCCGCAGTGAATATGGTATGAACACGACAGCTAATTACAACACCGAAGCACTGAGTGCCGTCAAATTATTCCATACTGGCACCCAATGTAACTTAATATATTACGACAACGCTTTATACGAGTAAATTACAATAATATTTCTCTAACTTACAAGAAACCATAAACATCGTATATTCGATTGCATTGCATGTGGTCATCTATGCATTTAAAATTATGGTGTTTCCTGTCAATAGTCATAATTCATGTATAATCGAAATTACAGACAAACCAACTTTACTATATCGTCCCACAGCTGGGCACGTGACTATATAATTCACAATAATTCGATGCTGGAAAGGTAAAACGTGTTAACGTGCATTTGGAAAATATTACAAGAGAGCGATTTAAAGATATTTAAAAAAAAATCGTATTTCATTTGTTACAGGGAAAACTAGAAAGTTTCAGCTTTCACATATAACAAATAAAATAACTTATGATTTTTTTTCTAAAAAAATATCTTTCATTCCCTCTCCTGTAATATTTTCTAAATGCACGTTAACACGTTTTACCTTTCCAGTGTCAAAGTAATTAAGCACTAGTTGTATTTTAATAACTAATAACTTACATTTAGTATTATTTCAGTTTGCGTATCGATTCTATTGCTATTGTTACTATGATACGGTTATAATTAATATGGTTTGGTTTAAATAAACCTACATATCTCCAGATCGACAATAGGTCCTCGGATGCCGCCGCTGAATATTAGGCCGAGGACCTAGATTTTATACTAAAATCTATATGTGACGTTACAGGGAAGGAACTTTATTGGTACGAGCACCTACAAACTCCATAGCCTTACCAGCAGCATGCTAACATGGCAAGTCGCGTTTTGCGTTTTATGAATAGAATAGCAATACCTCGTTTCTACGTCGCTTCTCGCGCAAGTCGTTCCCTGTCGTGCTAGTGCTGCAGAATCGTCTCACAAGTATAATTTATTTTTAAACCCGTCAATAACGTTCCTTCTCAGATGTGACTTCACATATAATTATTATACCATCCCAAATACAAGTGGGTGACTAATTGCAAAAGTAAACGTAACAAGAAATGCAGCAATATGTAATTTTGCATTGCAGGACAATTCCATCAACTGCAACCTTATTTACAAATTCCAATTATATTAAATACCTTATATCTCGCAGTTTTGCTATTCTCCGGGTAACATAATAACTTTCAAATTCCTAAAATGTCTTTGTTTAATAATCACACAGTGAAAACTGCAAGATATGAAAGTCAATATTGTTGCATTAGTTATTATGTTTGTAGACAACACATAATATTTTCTTTATTCTTAGCCTATGATTTGTATTGCTTTGTAAAGAATAACACGTATGTCTCCTATGCGGGCGACTTGGGCGACTTCGACAAAGTCGTCGTCATATAATCAGAATATATATAGTATATAAAATAAAAGACATCAACTTATTTTTATGAAATTTTCGATGTTATATTCACAATGCGATATTCTGCAAATGTCGTGAAGGATCGGGATCAGTCCACGAAAATAATATTAGTGCTTCCGTTGGTTGATTTTCCTTACTTTGTTAATGTTAGTGGAACCGATCCCATTCGAAATTTTGAAATGAATCATACACCTCTTCAGTCGTGCCGTTAGCTCAAGATGACACAAGGAGTAAGGGAGAGGGGGAGGGTGGGGGACACGATTATTATTTAATATATTTTAGTTAAATGAAGAAATATAAAGCACCTCAACTCATTTTTGAAAACATTAAAATTAAGTATAAAATTTAATTTATGACTAGGTATTTCATTACCAACGGGATAATTTTAAAATTAGATGCCATTTTTTCACAATATGTTAATTTCACATAATTTGGCAATATTAAACTAGAGGGAGAGTAAATGTTCGGGATGCAATTAAAGTTATGATGTCATACGTAGCTTACATGCTTTTATGAATTTCAGAATTTGTTACGGTGATTATGAATAAATAAATTTAAGTTACTTAAAACGATTTGTATAAACGTACATGTAAGATATCCTAATACTTCATGTCCTATTTCGAGTGGCAATTTAAAAGTACTTTTTTTTCATTGTGACTGTAAATTTAACTAGGTAGTGTTTGTATAATAGATTCAATTTAGTTATTTCAGATGTCGCTGACAAATCAAAATAAGACGTTCTCAAAAAAATCAATAAGGTTTTTAATGTTTCTTTCCACCAATATTGTGATTAGTTGGCATAAGAATCAATGAAATGAGGTGCCTATACGACTACATCCACAAGTGAAGTACACTGGCATATATAATGACGTCATACAAGGACATCAGATAATTTAATAGAACCCACAACATTTATTATTCCTATAAAGTTTTACACACTAATTATACAAGTAAATAAGGTGGCTACCTGGCCACCCGAGATCAGAGACTAGAATTAACTCGAGTAATTCGGCATATTACACCTTGTGTTTTCGAAAATCACACACTGCCTCAGGAGATGTACTCAAATTTTATTAACCAGCATCTTAACGGTGTGAAAATTTAATGTGATAATAAATAGACATTAGTAGTTAACAGGAAAACAACTTTTAATTAAAATAAAATTTTCCATTTTGGATAGGAAAGAAAAAAGTCAAATATAACACGTAACAAAAAATTCATAAAAAATTTTTTTTAAATACAACACATATTTTTGGTTACATCCATTACATCGATTATTTTAAAGTAGCTACATTTACAGGTTATCTGCTCAACAACAAGGTAATCGCCTTATACTGGATTCCATGCTATAGGATTAGTTAAAGAAAACGGAGGACATTTTTGAAAATAACATTCCTCGTGCACTTTATATCGAATGATTGCGCAGTTTTAATGTGTACCTAATAACTGTTTAATTAAACTGATCACTCACGACTGTCACTATAACGCAAGGTAAGTTAAAAACAAACGCGCGCGCATGTATTGGTGTAGCGGTTATGGATCGGCTAATGAGTATGAAATGGTTTACAATGTATTTTGTCCGGGCGTGAAAGTTATCAAAAGACACAACTTAAACTTAAATAAACAAGGTATATTTTTTAAAACAAACCTTTAAAAGAAATGCAATCAGGTGTTAGTTAAGTCATAGCCTAAACTTCGATTTTCGTTGAGGCAATTCTGTCCTGTTTATAATTCCACGCGAACAAAGTCGTATTTATCAGCTAGTGATTAATATTGACCATGCTACGCTTGCTGTAACTAATCCTAGAGTTTAGTTCGAGACAGTGTAGGACTTTCCGTTGATTAATCGAAGAAAACAAGAAGCACAGGGGGCTAGAAGGGCCCTGAAGGCTTTAAATGCCTATCGAAGTATACAACCTTAACATTTAAAACAGGTTTAAAAAAATAGGAGTTAGACTTTGGATATATACTACAGAACAAAAACATATCGTACTTTTATTTATGTCCCTCTTAATAACGGGTATTTTGTCCAATTTGCTTTGTTAAATGTGCGATATATTTTCGAACTCAGCGCCAACGCTACTTTAGCACACGATAAAATAGTCCCGTTCATGTGGCATTCTAACAAAGCGGATAACTAAGTCTATTTTGACCGCGTGTTGGAGCAACGTCGTGCAATTTAAAAGGATTAGCCGTTAAGGCGGTGATAGTGGAAGAACGTGAACGCGCTAGGCGAAGGGCGCTAGGATTAGGTATAAACCGATCGTTTATGGCTCTGTCTCTTTTGCCGCCTCCACGTATACATATGACTAGAAGGAAGCAGGCAGCACAGACACAACCATCGACGCATTTGGTGAGATGACATTCTGAATAGCACTCGCATTCCATAAAACCAATCCTATCTACTTAACCCGCGATCTGTACATATGATTTTGATACTAACTACTTATAACAATGCTGCTTCAGAAGTTCACATCACTTTAAAAAAATTGATATCGATATAAATTATCGACGTATCAATTTTTTTTAATAATTAATTGTAGTCTAAACTCAGGGTTTTAGACTTAGATTGCCTGTGCACTTGCTAACACTAATTCAAAATCACTTACGAACTAGATTCCATGAGAAATAGATTAGCAAGTCAACAGAATGTTAGAAAGCAGCGTGTTTCCTAATAGGTACTGCATTAAAGTTACATCTATAATAAAGATAGTTAATATATCAATAAATACTCAATTAATACTGTTCGGTCACTTCATACTTCCTATACAGTCTGTTCTTCATTGTCCGAAATAAAAAGTTTCCTGCGCTCGTGCGATTTGCCCCTGGAGCTTGCACGAGCTAGCAACATACTAAACTATGCCTTAACTTCTAACACGTCCAGCCAAGCTACGAAGCTTTCCAGTATAATTTTCAAGATGACTTACTAAGGGATTTATAAAGGTGTCCGATGATCGGATCCGTAATTGTATTGATAATATCGCCACTTTAACTGCAAAGCAGCCAATTTAATTGTGTTCACTTATAGGTTGTAGATAATCAAAGCGGCGTCTTCTTATACGATGTGTAATGTATGTAACTCTATAACCAGAGATGCAAACATGCGGCGGCAGCGTCGGCAGTGTCG
>NW_020653200.1:14583441-14600124 GCF_003589595.1 Hyposmocoma kahamanoa | reverse complement strand
TGGTACCACACAAGCCAGCTAATGGGCCCAAACTAACGCGAGCCCACCGAACAGCGCGCCTTCATTTCGCACGCAGTCATTTAAATTGGACACAGCAAGATTGGAGCCGTGTACTCTTTTCTGATGAGTCTAAAATTGTGTTACATGGCAATGATGGAAGGAAGAAGGTCTACCGACGTAAGGGAGAGCGTTTCGCACAATGCTGCTTTGAAGAGAGGGTTGCTTATGGCGGTGGCTCATGGACTGTCTGGGGCGGTATATCCGCGAGCGGCAAAACTCAACTTGAGGTTGTTACAGGACCACGGCTGCCAACATTAAATGCTGAAAGGTACATTCGTGAGTGCTTAGAACCTCACGTGATACCATACGCGGACTATGTGGGCCCAAATTTCCTTTTTATGCATGATAATGCAAGAGCCCATGCGGTCGGCATCGTCAGGGAATATCTTCGGGATGTGAACATCACAGTTATGGCTAGCCAGAAGCCCAGATATGAAACCCATTGAGCACATGTGGGACGAGCTAAAAAGACGTGTTAGGGCTCGTCAGCCAGTTGCCCAGACGATGCAGGAGTTGAAAACTGCCATAGAAGAGGAATGGGAGATGATCCCTCAAAATTTCATAGAGCGGTTGATAAACTCTATGCCTAATCGTATGAGAGCTGTGGTAGATGCCCATGGAGGCAACACGCGTTATTAAATTAAACCTTTATTTGATAAAACATGTTTTTTATTCAAAAATCAATTGCCTTTAACAAGGCGCATATCCGATTTGGTAGGCGTAGCTCCATGTCGTATGGTATTCTGAATTCAAATTTAAAACAATACGATCGAAAAAGATGGTAAAATGTATCAGGTTTAAAAGGTGGGCCAATAGATGTGTCCAGAAGTGTATATAGGCTGATAATTTAAAATAGTCAAGAAATTAAAGAGGGGAAATCATGGAAGCCGCAACCTTTTTATATTTGGGAAATAGAGTAAGTCCTTTATAAACGGAGATTTGTATGAACTAACGCCGCCTTGCTACTCTAAACTGATATTCACTACCTACTCTAAAGACATATAATAATAATAATAATAATAACGCACACACTCGACATAGCCCCGCACTAGGGAAACCCTGTGTCGCGGGTGCCATAGACACACACATAGACAACCACAAATTACACCCAAACTCACGAGAGAAATAAATGTAGGCCATATAAATATTTCGCCCGGCCCGGGAATCGTACCTGGGACCTCTGCGTGGCAGTCCGGCATGGTAACCGTTCGGCCATCGAGGCAGTTAATATAAAAGGCGTGGGGTGTGTAAAGTTTGTGTAGAGCTGTGATAAAGGTATTTGAAAGGTTTTACACCGAGAAGAAAATCTTAAAAGGTAATCTTTTGTTTATTTCTGAAGTAAAGTGTCACATTGATGTTTTGGTCTATTTTGGTATTATAAACAAAAATCGTGTATCCGTTTATCTGCATCAATAAGAGCTCATCTAAAATGACTAACTGTAAAACCGAAATTGTATTTTAACTTGTAATAGCGATTACTACGAAATTTACATTTATATTCAGCGGCACGTGGGAACTTTCTAGGGTAATAGTTGTTAAGCACGTATAATATGTATAGTGCGAGAGGCAGAATTTCCTGTATATTACGCGAAAGCCTACTTTGGCCCAGTTTCTAAATTTACGGAGCGTAGAAAATGGCTTTGCGCCTAGCGGATTTACAAGCCTTAGAAAAAGCTTAAGTATGCCTTCTAGATTGTACCCACAGAAGGTGACGGCACTTCTATTACATTCGTGCCTATCAAAAAATTGTGGAAAAAGAAAAAATATACTGCAAGTATTTATGAATTAGAACTTCAATAATTACTGCTGATGCCTACATGTGATACGTAATCGCACAAATTTTCTTAATCGTTACCGTTGAAATTATTTTGTCGTCCATATCAGTACAATAAAGGGCAAAAAAATTCCTATGTATAATAAAAAAAATTAATAAATAATAAATACCAAAACCGTATTCTACGACAATAATTTAATTTGACAAAACATATCTACATATGGAGAAAACAAGTTAACGTACTTATTCCCAAGAGGATTGGTATAAATATAATAATATTCCGAGGCGCGTATTCCGGTTTTCTTCCTTATGTAACTTAATACTACGAGAGGGGACCAAGATAAAAGAATACCTTTGTTATGCAGCTCACATCGAATATGAGGGGCTTGGGTGTGAGTCGATGACTGTTTTAAGGAAGGTTTGACTAACTGCAGCTTGTAAATGGGTTTGCATACGGCGGTATTCCAGGAGGGTGACTTTTCTGAATGTGAGTACTGTTAGCGAAATTTTTACCTTGAAACTTCAGTGCCATTGTTGGTCACGTTTGACTGTATGGAATGTATTTTTAAAAATTATACCTTACGACATTAAAAAATTGACAGTTAATATACATGTGGGCATGTGTATATGTGTCCAATAATGTAAATAATAATGAAAATTAATTAATATTATGTAAGTGGTGTCTTGTTGAGTTGAGAGTTGAGTAATACATAACAGAAGACTCAAGGTTTTGTATTAGTTGCATTGATGTAACGAACAAATTCTAATACTATGGAAGAATCAACAAAAATTAAATAAAGGTCCGCGAGTTTGTTGGTTGGCCGGTAACTAATGGAATTAAAGTATTGTTTGTTTAGGTACTCCGGCAGCCGGCAACAGACGCTGGCAAACAACTAAGTTGGGAGTGAGGGCCCTGCCCACGGGCACCGGTGCTTCCAATGCCTTCTACGAGAAAAGTTTCATTCTCAAAGACCAAACACTTTATTTACTATATTCACGTGATGCTTATTGGACCAACAAGTTTATCGGTACATTACAGTCTTCTTAAATTCCTTTATTCTTTTCCGTATTTATAAAACTGGAGTCAAATTAGTTCTATCTCATTATTATATAAGGAGCTTAAATGCGCAAGCTAAACTGGCTATGAGATCGACGATGGAACACACAATAAAGTGTATTCACTCTCACTATTAATTTTTGATTGTAATTATTCAAATCTTTATTTAATATAGTAAAAATCTTACCCTTGGTTTACTTTCTTTACTATTTAAGAAAATGTAAGGCTAAACTCATGATGTGATTGAATAACTACTAGTGATGCACCGGAAGTGTCATAACGGAAAGAGATTTCAAAAGTAAATATTAGCGTCATGGAAACGGATGTGGAAAAAATAGTTTCCAATAAATTAAAACAAAATTTAAACTGCCTTCGTGGCCGAACGGTTGCCATGCCGGACTGCCACGCAGAGGCCCCAGGTTCGATTCCCGGGCCGGGAGAAATATTTGTATTGTCTACATTTATTTCTCTTGTGACTTTGGGTGTAATTTGTGGTTGTCTATGTGTGTGTCCATGGCACCCGCGACACAGGGTTTCCCTAGTGCGGGGCTATGTTGAGTGTGTACGTTATAATAGGGCTTGCTTTTGGTTTCATAATTTGAGTGCAATTATTACACAATACAAAACTAAACTAAAAAAACGCGCGCTCCACGCACCGTGGAAATAGAAGCGGAAACAGATGCGTAAAAGTGTGTAACTTCCGCAGTTGCGGAAGCAGAAGCAGAGGCCTGTTGCATCACTAGTAAGTACGTATTTATACTACGCATATTATGCAGTCGAGTATGTCGAGGTTAAAATTGATTTAATGGTATGAGAAGGACCTTATAATAAAAACAAACCATACATAATTTTGTCTGATAAATCGTACCCTTGTATAACAAAGCCTCATGTGATCGACCACATTTCAAAAGTACTTTTATCACATGAAGATCACAAAAATAATAAGAACTAAATAAACAAATTATGTACCTATACCTATGTGGATTTCTGTAATTTGCGTAAAAAACAAGCAAGCTCACACTCGTAGCCACGCACTAGGGAAACCCTGTACCGCGGGCGCCATGGCCACACATAAACAACCACAAACTACACTCAAACTCACGAGAGAAATAAATGTAGGCCATACAAATGTTTCTCCCGGCCCGGGAATCGAACCGGCGGCAGACCAGGCAGGTATCCGTCCGGTACGTATGTAGTTAGATTTGTTAACTTAAGTCTTAGGGTGACAAGCGCTGTAGCAGTGCCCCTCATATCTTTGCGATTCAAAGCTCTGAGTAGCACTGCAACTGTTATGGACAGGCGTGTAGCTTACCATCAGACGCACGACTTGTTCGTCCCATCACTTGATATTATATAAAAACGGTAATATTTTTCGCAATATTTTTACTCTGACTGAAGAAGCATGTGCGAAGAGTGCAGTAACGCTGAAATCAAATTTTACGCTTGAATTTTATATTTGTTAAAATTTAAGATCATTTCTGACGTGTTCCGATCTTTATTAACTTTTTACTCTGTCCATTTGAATATCGTCGATTGGTTTCAAAAGACGAGATTCATATTTGTTTGCTGTGTAAATACTTCATTTTAGCTCTTCTTTTATTTACCTGTACCAGAAGATATTTATAGACTTTTTAAGGTTTTGGTGATTTCATTACAATACTATAACCATTGTGTAAACTGTTTGACGACCTCGGTGGCACAATGTTTTGCACTGTGGGCGCTGGATGAGGAGGTCCCAGATTCGACTCCCAGTAGGACCAATTGGGGACAATGATTTTTTTTAAATTGGCTCGTCTTGGTGTACTGGATTATGTGAGTTCCGTTGTGAGTTCCGTTGCTTTGGTACTCATAGTATACACGGAATTAATTCTTTAGTTTGAGATTGGGTTATTGGTGTGGTAGTCTGGCACATTACTATTATTTTGGGTATCTATTTTAGACTCTCGCCTCTCCTGTGGCCTAAAAGATTAATTGTGAATTTTTAAATCAAAGAGGCGGTATTCGGCAAGGGACTTACGTTCAAGAACCGGCGAACAATACGTACGGTATCGAGCAGGATCACTTTCTGCCAACTCCAACCGCCTGAAATTGTTAGCGAGGCTGACTGGAATTAACCCGTTTGCGGACAAAGTAGTTGGGATTATTTCAGTGGAGGCCACATCTCATATACCCCTGATAACATGCAATATCCGACATTTCTGTGTTCGACTTTATTATTATTACTATAGACACTCAAAGTCTAGAACGCCAACAAATAGCTCCCGTGACAAAAAGATTAGATGTATTTATTCATGATTATTAAAGTCGCAGCAAACCTACAAAACCCACCTACAAAAGGGTGATGTTGGAGTGTGTGATGCAAATTCAATTATACAAAGAGGACATTATGATGACACCATTGTTGTGCAAATTCATTATTACACGTTGCTGATACCATGTCTCACAAATTGCCTCCGTGGCCGAACGGTTACCATGCTGGTCTGCCACGCAGAGGGCCTGGGTTTCAATTTCTGGGACGGGAGAAATATTTGTAAGACCAACATTTATTTCTCTAGTGAGTTTGGGCGTAATTTGCGGTTGTATTATGTGTGTGTCCATGTCACGCGCTATACAGGGTTTCCCTTGTGAGGGGCTTTAAACAAAATGAATAAGAGTCAGTAGACTGCGTCAATAAACGATAGGTAAGACAAAATTTTATTTTGATCGATAGAATAGACTTGCGTGTACGACCGAGTGCCAATGTCGTCAATGTTCCACTACTGGGCACGAGTCAACTCTAAGAGGACAGACTATGCTTCCCCATACACTTTAAAAATTAATATCGGTGAGGTGGATGGAGAGATAAAAAAATCCGCACCAGTAGCCCACACGCTTCGCTTTGCAGGTTACATGATGATTTTCTTCACCATTACAGAAATATATTTATGCATTATAGACATTACAGTCATTAGGTACATGCCGCTCCAAGGATTCGATCCGTAGACTGCGTAGTTGTCATCGGGACTGACAATTGATAAGTAAACATTTTTTCACTCGGCTGCACCCGTTCTTTATAGGTACATCCCAGGCATGGGTTTAGAAAATCTCTCCCGATTTATTATGTGGAATAATATCCTTTGTAGGGAAGTACTGTTAAATAATTAAAAACGAAAAGTTGCTATCATCTCTCCATCTGCATAGGACAGCGTAATTATTTTGTAACGTCCATTAGCGGCAAATAGATTACTCTTTGTTTCTCCTTTTAATTTTTTTTTCGTCGTCGAGGGGTAAGAAATGCATAATTCAATTTAGGTCTTAGTTAATACAAGGCTGGGAGCAATGTCTATATTTCAGTTTGTTTTTTTTAACGATTAACAATTTCTTTATTAGAATATGCATAGTGCTACGAGTTTGCACATCATTTTCAATTTCTTCTACCGTCACTAATACGAGTTTGCATATCATTTTCAATCTCTTATAACGTCACAAATACAGTATGATATTATAATTAAAACGTCTGAGCTAAGAAAATCCAAAATAGGTGTTTTCCCTGAACTCACTACACTTGCTTATTAAAAATTATTATCTTATAGTCAAGGCGACCAGTTTCATGTTTAACCTCGTAAGGCCCAAGCTATTTTCAACCTTCTATTAATTACAACCCAGAGTGCTAAATATAGGTAGGTATAGTAGAGGCCCAGACATTTGATGTGAGAAAATATCATTATAAAGAAGGTAGTTTTATTTTTAATATTTTTTGGCATGAACTATATATAAGTAGTTAACTATTAATGTACAAAATATTTGAAAAAGACATGACCTACTTTTAGGACAATGGGTCTTTTTTTAGTAAAAGTCATGAAAAGTAAAATCGACTATAGCGAGTTAATTGGGGTTATTACTTACTAAACTATATGTATTTTTATATGCACAAATACGCAAAAATAAATAAAGTAACTTAAAATTAAATTCAAGGCAATAAATCATATTACTAGCGAAAAAAATAATTAAAAATCGCCTATTTTCTAAAACATCACCTGTATTAAAATTTTGAATAAAAATAGAGGGGGTTTCTTTTATTTTCTGATTTTTTGACTATAATTGCAAAATAAAAAACCCAACAACAACTTAAATATGCTTTGGCATCATAACATTAAAATCACCTCAAAAATGGGTATTCAATTGTTTCCCAAGAACTTTTATAAGTTTATGAACTCTTTGAAATCAAATATTTATCACAAAATGCGTTATTAAATAACAAAATTGTATTACTTCATTGTTCATAAGTGCAAAAATGAATAAAAAATGATGTTTATTTTGGTCTTACTATTAAAAATCCTAAAAATTAAATGGAGAAGCACACTATGTAATGAATTGCTTGATCAGTTTTACAATTTGTAAAAAGTTAATGATTACTTTTATTTTTTTTTAGGATTGCTGATATCAAATTCATAACATTTCTATTCTTTACATAGTTTACGTATCCTTCTTAAATAAAACGCAATATAGACAAACAAAATTTTAATTAATTCCCTTCTTTTTAAATGTTAAATACAAAGAAAAATAATTATAAAGAAAGTAGTGAAGGTTCTCAATCTTCGGCATCGTCAAAATCCTCGAACTCTGACAGGTCCAGGTCCAGATTGATTTCTGCTTCTATCTCTTTCTCGCTGAGATCTGAAAATAATAGAAAAATACTGAAAAAATGCCCAATGTCCCGCGAAGGAAAATCCACTTTTAACACTAAAAACCCATGATCCTAAAATTATGACATAAAACTTTTCGAACATTTTGTGCTTCTGTGACATAATATTGCTACGTAATTTTTGAACAATATGATAATTATATACGTAAACTTACATTTACAATATAATTTACAATGTGAAACGTAATGATCATAAAAATAAAAAAGGATTTACTTACGTCGATCTTCTGACCTCGCCATTTTCGTAGCTGACACTTGAAAAATGACAAGTAATTCTTTTTCTAAACGTCAAAATAAACAAATCACGACAATAGTGTTGTTTCGTTTCATGGTATTAAAAAAATATTTTGAGGCTTGGCAGTCCGGAACTACAAATAAACAACTTTAAAAATTGTGTCCTAGATTTATGACGCCGGGTCGTTATCCGACGAAATTAGAAGATATGTTGGGTCTGAACTACAAGTGACTTGAGGACCTAAATATAAGCCGTTGGGCCTTACGAGGTTATTATTAGCGTCGTCCGTGCGCTCACATCGAGTACGTCGTAAATATAATAAAAAATATAAAAATAAGCGTCCCGGGCTATTAAGGCGTGTCGGTAGCGGGGTGCGCGGTGGTGCGGTACGGGCGACGGGGGTGAAGGGGAGCAGATTGCATTTTCTTGCTACGGCCAGTAATCAATTTTTATGAGCATTTTTGTGGACCAGCGCTCTCTGCGCCCTCCACGTTTGCTGCAAACTTTGGCTATTCGCGAGAAAGCGAGGGGTTTCAACAAGTGTAGCCAAAGTAGCCGCATTCTGGAGTAGGTAATTTTAATATGTACGTCCCTATATAATATCATTGTCTAGTAAAAGTAAAATAAGAGTTATGTAAAATCAGTGTTTGATAGTTTTATTAAGTTTTTAAGTGAAATGGTTAATATGAATAACTTTGCAAAAAAGCAGATGTCTCATATATGTACACGTAGATCGACTATAGGCATGTAAATTTACTAAGGAACAGCTGTTCTCGGGGGTTAATATCCGGGTAATGTTTCCTATTTCCCCTAAAAAAGGATTTAACTTGTTGGCCAAAGTCCAGATTCGGTTTAATAGCAAATTAATTTGATACGTATGCTTATTACATGGTCGTTATAGTGTAGGCCCACACAACTGCCCTGAGTGTACAGGTGCTTTTTTTTCCATTCCTAGTAAACAACAACAATAATAATAATTGATTGAGCCAAGCCAATAAATTATTATTATTGTTGTTTACAAAATAGCTAACTAAAACTAAACCTAGGTGCAATAAGATAAGGCTGTAGATTAATTCTAAACTAACTGATCACTGTACTATGACCACTGGTCGGAAAAACTTCCACATACATACATAGGGGAACTGTAAGTAAAACGGACCCTGTGGGTAAAACGGACCGCACCTTTTACTATGAAACTACTAGTGCCATCTATTAACGCGTTACATCTACTTGGTAGTCGCTACTCTCTCACTCTTGGTCAGTGTCTTTGGAGCGGCCGTGCGTTAGCACACGTTTTTATCAAGGTAAGTTATTTTTTGAGTATTTTGATGTAAAAAGAACAAATTTTGATTAACCTTTACTTTTATTTTGCAATTAATATTCATTTCTAAGTGGTTTTGATTTACTTACTCCCTAATACACTTTATTTTAACGATACAATAAGCAAAGTTCCCCAATAATTTAACCTCGAAATATTTAACAATTACATACCTAACAAAAAGGCAAAATGGAACGGGCAAAATGGACCGCGTGGTCCGTTTTGCCTTCAAATGTTTTTGTATGCAATATTATTATGGGATTTTGGTAATTCAATTTTTTTTTATTTCAGATGGTTAACAACTATAAAATAAAATCAGATCGATAATCTTGGAGTGAAGAGGATATGAAAACTGCAATTGAAAAGGTAGCAAGTCGTAAAATGGGGCTTAACAAAGCTGCCGCTACTTATAATGTTCCAAAGACTACTTTAATACGAAGACTGACAAAATACTAATCTACCAAAGATATTACTAAAGCTACGGAGAAGAAAATGGGCTGGTATGAACAGGTATTTAATGCGAATCTAGAGAAGGAATTAGCATCCTATGTTAAAGATATGGAAAGTCGTTTTTTTGGTTTAACTACAAAGGATCTAAGAAGACTTGCTTACGACTTGGCTGAACACAATAAATTACAGCACAAATTTAATAATGATACAAAAATGGCTGGAAGGATTTGGCTAGATAATTTTCTAAAGCGCAACCTGGACTTGAGTCTGCGTAAACCCGAGCCGACTTCAGCAGCTCGAGCAGCAGGATTTAACCAAGTTGTTGTCAACAAATTTTTCGATCTCTTGACAGACCTAGTCGCTAAATATAAACTGACACCTGACCGAATCTTCAATGTCGATGAAACAGGTATGACAACTGTGCCAAAAAGTATGCCTCGTATCGTTGGCACAAAACGCAAGAAACAGGTAGGACTATTAACTTCTGCTGAGCGAGGTCAGCTCGTCACTGTTGTTTGCTGCTTTCGGATGGCTCCTACATGCCTCCCTTATTTGTGTTCCCTCGTAAAAGGATGAAACCAGAATTAATGTTGAATGCCCCACGAGGATCCTGGGCTTTGTGTCATGAAAGCGGGTGGATCCAGAAAGAAATTTTTACAGCGTGATTCGAAAAGTTTATTAAGTTTTCACGAGCGTCTATCGATAATCCCGTTTTGCTCTTACTGGACGGGCATGCCAGCCACACAAAAAATATGGATGTCATAAACTTAGGCAGGAATAACGGCGTGCTTATCCTTTCATTTCCCCCACACTGCACGCACCGGCTACAACCTTTGGATGTAGGTTTCATGAAACCATTTTCAACCTATTATACTGAGGCAACAAATAACTGGATGAGATTAAATTCAGGCAAAGTAATAACCCAATTTCAAATTGCAGACGACTGATATTGAAATGCCGGAAACAGAGCCGTCGGAAGACGTTTTTGAACTCTGTACATCTAGAACTAACGAAGTGACTACAATCCTTGAACCAGGACCCTCTAAATCGAGCGATCAAGACACAGCTCAAGCAAGTACGTCACACACCATCGATGTGATAATGACTGATGAGCCTGAATCTTCTGCAATAAGTAACCCAAATGCAAATATCGATGATCCGAATCTACCAACATTGAGTGACCAAGGCATTTCTCAGAATGAAAACTTGCTAACCAAAGACGAACCACGGCCATCTATGTCATTTTTTATTTCTCCAAAGGAAATAATGCCTATTCCTAGAACATCAAAACGGACTCGATCTACTATTAGGCGAGGACAGACGGTTGAATTAACATCATTACCTTATCGGGAAGAATTAGAATCGCTTCAAAAGACTCAAGAGAAGAAACAAAGAGCAAAGACGGCAAAGCAGAGTTTATTCGCAGAAAATAAAGGGAAAAGGACAGTAAAGACTCGACCAGGCAAAGGGAAATCCACTGAAAAAATTACTAAAAAGAGAAGCTATACATGTTCCAGCAAAGCAGAGGAAGATGTTAGATGCTTTTATTGGTCACATTTATTTTCTGAATCAATTGAAGGATGGGTTCAGTGTCCAGAATGTTCTTTATGGGCACACTGTAGTTGTGCCGGTGTTGAGGATAACGATCAAGATGTTAGGTTTGTTTGTGAAAGGTGAGCTTCCGCGTAGGTGCACTAATTCTTAATTTTTTGCTTATATTTCTGTAGGTCCTTTTTACCTTCATGCGTGATCCGTTTTACCTCGACGTGAAGGCAAAACGGACCAATTCGAGGGTTTTGGAAATCATCCAATATCTTCTAAATCTGTGATTTACTTTAAGTATTGGTTATAGGCATATAAGATAACTAAATGCTCAATTATATAACGTTAAACAAATGATAATAAAGCCGTTGATTTTTGTTTACAGTCGAATTTTCCTTAAGTGGTCCGTCCTACCTTCAGTTGCCCTACATTTGTATTACGGCTACAAGGAGTGACATGGAGTTGTTAAAACCACCAAATATTAATTGATAACTTCTTCCTGTTGAGGTTTTATTGTTTTTATAAAAAAGAAGAAAGAAAATGAATAATACCACTCAAACATGACGTCTGAAGAACTTATTACTTACCCTTGTATTTAATACTTAGAGGATGGAAAATAGTCTAAGATTTAATATAAATCGTATATACCTAATAGGTTATGGGAGAAAAGGAAAAGAATACGATATAATAAAATAAAGGAGGAAGTGCAATATAAAAATATGGAAGTGAAGAAAAGAAACGAAGAAATAAATAATATAAAAATGAAAACGTAAGTAAAATGAGTGAACAAAAAACACACAATCGAAAAAACGCAAAGGCCAAAAACATTATTTTGCAATGCGCACCTGATAAGTACCTAAATACTGTGAAGAATTGCAAAAGGCCCAATGAAATGATAAATACATTAAAAGAAATATTCCGAAGAAAAAGAATCATGACCGTCATACAACTAAGAAGAAAACTAATAAATTTAAAACAATCGCACAAAGAAAAGCTAGAAGACTATTTGAAAAATTTAACAATATCACGAGAGAGCTGGACTGCTCCAGAGACTGCTTAACAGGACGTGGAAAGATAGCGTACCTACTAACTGAACTACAAGAAACATATGATACAGTAATAACTGCCATAGAGCGCAACACAGATTTTCAGGGAACTTCATTAAAGTTAGAGTTTGTAAGAGCAAGACTACTTGACGAGGAGCTTAAGATCCATGAAAAAAATGTTCCGCCGGCATCTGACAACCAGGAAATGGTATGGCATTCGTAACATGTTTCAAATGTAACAAACAGGGACGTATATCTAGGGACTGTCACAAATACCATTGGCGCGGACGTGGTAGAGTAGGTGTTTCGAGTGACTTGTATATGCTCAGTATCGACCACACCGAGCATATACACGACACTCGAAACAATATGGTCACATAGCAATAGATGAAGCAGGACGCGACAATTACACATTCTTGACCATAAGAAACTTTAACAAACATCCAAAAACGAATAACCAAACCATCGAATGGGTCATTGATTCAGGATGCATCGAACATTTTGAAGAACATATCACCAACATAACAACTTTAGAGAATCCTATCAAGATATACATAGCCAATGGGGACTTTCTTCTTGCTGAGAAAAAGGCTGCATAGCAATGACGTGCAACAACGCAAAAATAAGTTTCCATAGTCTAAGACTGGAGGCTAGAGGATGAAAAAAAAAGAAGTCTAAGGTTTAGAATCATTAATTGTCAAAAATTTGTCATTCAATCTAATGTCAGTCAAAAAGATGGTACAAAACACAAAACGATTTTCAAGCAATTTTTAGTAAACGAATTGTAATAATAAATAGGAGAAATTTGAATTCCTATGTGTTTGGTTCCTTAATAAGGAATTTATTTATTTTAAATGCTGAGGCATGTTTAGCGAATTGTACAAAACCGATAGCATAGGTGATTTAACTGCCTTCGTGATCAAACGTTGCTATGCCGACTGACACGCAGAGGACCCTGGTTCGATTTCCGAGCCGCGAGAAATATTTGAATGGCCTACATTTATTCCTCTCGTGAGTTTATGTATAATTTGTGGTTGTCTGTGTGTGTGTCCATGGCACCCGCGATACAGGGTTTCCCTATAGCGGGGCTATGTTAGGTGTGTGCGTTATTAAAAAAAAATGATTTGTGGCCCAGAAGATTAGGGCATCTCAATCGACGAAGTTTACATTGGATGTGACTGTGATACCAACTAGTGACAAACCCTGCAACCCGTGCGTGATGAGTAAGGCGACTCGACCACCATTCGTGCCAATCAAGAGGCCACGATCAACGTACATAGGTGAGTTAATTCATACCGACATTGCAGGTCCGATACGTACACCTGGAATTAATGGTGAACTTTACTATCAAGTAGTGATATACGACTTTTCCCATTTCTGTAGTACATATCTTTTGAGACATAAAAGCGAAGCAACATCCAATTTAATATATTATATCCGAAGACTCGAGACGGAGAACGGAATTAGAGTAAACAAAATTCACTGTGACAATGGAGGTGAATTAAAAAATTCTAATTTGAAAATGTTTGCAGAGATCGGGGAATAAGGATCCAGTACACGCTGCCCTGTTCTCCACAACAAAATGGCGTGTCCGAGCGGATGAATAGGGCACTACGACAGAGCAAGAACACTATTACTAGAGACTAGTTTACCCAAGCATTTATGGGGAGAGGCTATTGCGTGCGCGATTTATCAGTTAAATAGATGCGCGTCTACAGCTATCAACTTAGAAACTCCAGAAGCTATAATGAGACGTAGAACAAACCTATCAAGACCACGACTATTTGGAAGCAAAACGTTGGTAACACCATGCCCAGAGGAGACAAACTCGAACCAAGAGCCAGAGACATGCGAATGGTTGGATATTGACCTAATGAATATCGCTTATAGGAACATAAAACAAATAAAATATTTGTACCGAGGGATGTACGTTTGTACATCCCTCATGTACGTACATCGTACTTATGTACGTTTTGATGAAAATGACTATATAAGTCAATGAACAGAACTAAGAAAATATATTTAAACAGAACTTTCAAGAGGAAGAGGAGAGAGAGGAAACAAGTGAAAACAAAGAGTGCACAAATGCGCAAAACGAGTGAAGAATGCCAGAGCGACAACAAGAAAGAAACACAAATGAAGTAGCACAAGAAGTAGAAAAAGAAACTACAATAAGGTCACGCAGAATATGAAAACCGCCAACTCGATTTGAAGAATACTATACAGCAGATGATGAAATGTATGATGCAAACATTGCCTACTGCTTATTAGCTGACTCAGACCCGCTCACTTACAAAGATGCTATCAATAACGGAGATGATTGGAAAAAGGCGATAAATGACGGAAATACAGAGACTACAAGAGATGAATACATGAAAAGAAACGGAACTACCATAAGACAAGAGAGCAATAGTTATCAAATAGATATTCAAAACTAAGCAAGATGAAAGAAAGAAAGCAAGACTGGTGGCATAAGGCTTCCAGACGGAAGACATACATAATGTGTACTCACCAGTTGCGAGAGTCTCAACGATAAGAACTATGCTTAGTTACACAGTACAAGAAAATCTTCTCATGAAGCAGTTGGACGTTCAAACAGCCTTTTTTAAATGGTTACCTTCACACAGAAGTCTACATAAAGCCTCCCGAAGGGGTCAGTGTCAACTGGAAAAGTACTAAAGCTACACAGATCTCTTTACGGATTGACAGAAGCACACAAAATGCAACACAAGGATTTGAACAGTCGAAACACGATTTCTGTCTGCTCTTCAAAACGACTGTATGGTTACTTATTTGGGTCGACGATATTTTATTAACTGGAAAAACTGCCGAAATAACGAAGACAATTGATAAACTCAAAGAAGAATTTATAGTAAGAGACTTGGGTGAAGTAAGAGAATACTTAGGCATGGAAATAAAAAGAGAAGGTGAAAAACTGAAAATCAGTCAAACAAAATTGATAGAGAAGGTATTAGAGAAGTTTGGAATGGCGGATTGCAGAGGAACTTTGAATCCTATGGAACAGTGAATGTCAAATAAAGAAGAAGAAAGTGTAATTGTTGTGCCTTATCGAGAATTAATTGGATGTCTCATATATATTTGTACAATTTCACACCCCGATATTACCTTTGCAACGTCGTATTTAAGCTAATATTTAGACAAGCCTACGGAGACGACATGGACTGCCGCCAAAAGGGTACTCAGGTATTTAAAACTGACTTCGCAGAAAAGCACAAGAAAAACAGTTGGTGTGTTATAACGACGCAGACTGGGCTTGCAACAAGGAAGACAAGAAAAGCGTAAGTGGTTGTGCCATTTTCCACAATAGTAATTTAGTATCTTGGTTTAAGAAGAAACAGCAGACAGTCGCTCTATAAACTACAGAGGCGGAGTACGTGGCAGCAGCCATGGCCACTTCGGAATTTGCCTACTTAAAAGGTATACTCTCTAATCTTGGGCACAGTGATATTAGCTTATACCTACGAGTCGATAACAAAATCACTTTAAAAATGATTGAGTGCAACGGAAACAGCAAAAGAACCAAGCACATAGATATAAAATATCATTTTATTAAAGATTGTTTCAATAAAAACATGTTTACAATGAGTTATGTTACAACTAACGAGAACATAGTAGAAATATTCACATTCACATATAGTTCTTAAATATAATTATTTCTTAGTTGTGTATTATTTGTGAGAAAGTTTTATTAATTTCATTGATGGAACTCCAATACTTTATATGTGCACTCTTAACTTAGAGAAGTTAACATTGAAAGGGGGTGTTGAGGTTTTATTATGTTTTTATAAAAAAGAAAAAAGAAAAAGAATAATACCACTGAAAAAAAAGGGCGCGAACTTTGAAGTGTACGGGCGCAAATTACAAAATTAATTTGTAGAAATTCTTTATTAGCCCTTTTTACTTCTTTTATAACTTATTTTGCCTAGACTCAATTGGTCAATTCAATCTAAGTTTTCAATTGTGATGACTGACGACAGTGGTGGCAGGATTTCTGCCACCAAAAGAAAAGCCACAATTCGGGAAAATTCTCCTCCCGCCAAAATGGCGGCAAATTTTAATAGGACAAAAAGAGGACTGTTCAAGGAATACAATCATATTTATAAAGAAGAAGGGAAAAAACATTATCCAGTGTTGCTTTCTATGGCCCCATCCATTGATGAATCCTCCTCTACAAAACTGGACCTGTCAAAAATAAACAAAATTTTGAAATCGGTGAAAGGTGTTTCATATGTAAGACCTGTTGGATTACGCATCATAAAAGTATTTTTTTCATCCAAAGCAGATGCTAATAACTTCATCATGAATAGCAAACTTCAAAAAACCCATGGATGGATCGCAAGGATCCCATACGATCATCTTGAGTCACAAGGTATAATTAAAGTGCCTACTGAACTTACTGAAGAACAATTGCTTCAAGAGTTGCAAGCTGACATTGAGATTATAGGGATAAAGAGATTTGAAAGGAAGATGGATAATATTCTTGTTCCTACCCCTAC
>NW_020653200.1:14556888-14583041 GCF_003589595.1 Hyposmocoma kahamanoa | reverse complement strand
TAGTTATCTTTTTAAGCTGATGGCCTTGAAGCCAATGCTTAATAAATAAAAAAAAATAAAATAAAATAATACCACTCAAACATGACGTCTGAAGCATTTATTACTTATCCTTGTATTTAATCATCGAGTATATAACATTTAATATATTATATCGTATATACCTAATATTTTCGAATTCAAGATTTCCGGATGAAAGAAACTTTATTTTATTTAGGAAGGCCATCAAAAATGGCACTTTTTCATCTTGTTTAAACGTTCAACAGGTTTTTTTCTAGAAAGTGTTAAAATAATCTAGTGTGAATATTTTCCTTTTAAAATATGACATTCCTGCTAGTGGCTCAAATTTATGAACATCTGTTATACTGTGTTTTTGAAAAGAAATAAAATATTATTAGAGCTCGATCATAACGATTCTCATGCAAAAATCCCTTCGTAAATAAAATTTATAACATATTTGCTCGTAAAGTGGCTGAAATCACACCAATTTCAATATCGTAATGTATTTCATTACGCACTTGTGCGTTATTGTAATGTAAAACGCACAAGTGCGTTATTGTAATGTAAAACGCACGAGTTTTTTTTTAATACAGTAACATGCACGGTTTTTTAAGATGCTCCGTCTAAAAATGAACGATACTTTTTAAATCTTTGCAAAGAGTTTTTATGTTAGAAAAGTGGTCAATATTTTATAAATAAAATTAACTTTGGGAGATAAAATGTAGTAAATAAACATTTAATTCTTTCATTTAATTAATTTTGACAATAAATTACAACCATTTATCTGTAACAAAAACACAAAAATATTAATTTACTTTATTAGTAATACTGGCTATTTTTATACCTTTGCCTAAAAAAAACGTTGATGCGCGCGCATGGCTAATTTGTGGAAAAGTAAAAATTATTTCGCGCGCTTTTTCTTTTCGCTGTATTGTTTTTATTTGAAAATGTCGTCAAGTATTGATGAATTTATTAATTTGACACCGCCACAAGGCTTTACGCAGCGAAAAAGGCATTGACTTACAAATAAATGGACGACGGGTCTAATACAAAAACCACGAAAAAAATGTCCCAAGTCAACCTATTCGAAATTTAAATTGTACTGTCATCGCAGTATCGCGCTGTCAGTAAAACAAATGAAGACTAAAGCGGAGTTTGGCGCTCTGTATACGATTTTAGCGCCTTACAAGTGCGGACACTTTTTAGCGCGGACCCGACGTCCATATAATTGTAAGTCAATGGAAAAAGGCTACTCTAAGCCTCTTACCTGAAAAATCGACCGATAGATACTTACAAGCGTATCAAAATTTCATCATATGGAAAACAAGCATAGACGCAAATTCATTTTCACAAAATGTGTTTTTAGCCTATTTCATGGAACTTTCTCAAAAATATAAGTCAAGCTCATTGTGGTGCTACTATTCAATGATAAAAAGCACTATGAAAACAAACCATGGTATTGATATCAAGTCATACTCCAACTTGATAGCATTTCTAAAAAGACGCTCAGATGGCCATGTAAGTAAAAAGTCGAAAGTATTTTCGGCTGACAATATCAAGAAGTTCCTAAAAGAAACTCCGGATTGGCGATATTTGGCAACAAAGGTCAGTTGAAACTAAATTATTGTTATTAATTTCTTTCACTTTTTCACATTTCTTTACAATATAGGTGTTTATACGTTCTTTTTATGTCTTTTCAGGTTGTATTAATATTCGGTATAAATGGTGCATGTAGACGTCAAGAGTTGGCAAACATAACAACTAATGATGTCGAGAACCATGGGCGGGTTCTTCTTGTCCAGGTCAAAAACACAAAAAATAAAATTCCAAGGTCGTTCACAATACAGGGGCCTTTTTACGACGTAGTGAAGAAATACGAAGCGCTTCGTTCAACAAAAGCTAATTCCAACAGATTTTTTCAAAATTACCAAAATGGAAGATGCACTAACCAACCCATTGGCATTAATAAATTGGGAGCAATGCCGAAAGAAATTGCCACTTTCTTAAATTTGCCTCAAGCACATGAATACACAGGGCACAGTTTCAGAAGGTCCTCGGCTACATTGCTCGCCGATTCAGGTGCGGACTTATTGACACTAAAACGCCACGGAGGATGGCGGTCAAGCAATGTAGCCGAAGGATACATAGAAGACTCGATAAGAAATAAAGAAGAAATTAGCTCTCGCATTACAAGGAACATAAATTTGGAGTCAAGTGTTGACTTTCAACCATTTACGAGCACACACGCGTACATTCACCATCGTCGCCGCAGTCGCAACCGCCTCCGCCGCCGCCACCGACTGCAGAACTCTGTGGTCTCGTTTCTCCTACTTTCACTCATGAGAGTGAGAGAGAGACTGGGGAGATTGTAACTAATAATAATAACTTGACAACATTAAAAATGCCAAGTGGCAACGTAACAATCACTTTTAAAAATTGTTCAAATTTCTATAACTGCTTTAACAAGTAATTAAGGCAAAGATCGAACACTCAGAAAAAACACTCAGAAAAAATTCCTTCGATCCGGTCGGATTCGAACCGACGTCTTCTTGCATACCGTGTCAGACGCTATACCAACTAAGCCACGGAACGAACCAACGGACCTCACGAATTTTTCTATGTGCTTGCGTCGTGTCTTTGTACTTGGTCTTTCAAGAAATGAAAGACCAAGAAATGAATAATATGTAATATGAAAATAGCGTCTGGCACGGTACGCAAGAAGACGTCGGTTCGAATCCGACCGGATCGAAGGAATTTTTTCTGAGTGTTTTTTCTGAGTGTTCGATCTTTGTATTAATAATTATAACAAAGTAGTGGAGTAATTTCACAAAAAATAATTGAATATCAATTCAATAAAAATTTAATTAAGTAATTAAAGATTTATTCGTTTAAGAAAGTCAGAGTCTTATTTATTTCCTCGCAAATATGTTATAAAACGTCGTATAATATACGTGCGCTTTGAAAATTACAGCCTCTGCTTTCTTATAGCCCTCGCCTACGGCTCGGGTTAGCAATATCGCCTCGGCTGTAATTTTCAACTTACTTAATATTTTTACTACTGTACTATTGTACTGTAGGTATATACTACTGTACTGTACTATTTTAATTTTTTTTTTCTTAAGTTCCAATAACAAATATCGTCGTTCCGTCAATGTGACCGTCAATATGCGATATCTAAAGCTAGGGAGGGTTGGAGAGTGACCTTTCTCGTTACTTTTTTATTCTCTGCTTTGGTAAAAGGTATCTACTGCATTCTTTACATGGCACTATTAGAATTACTTTAAAATCCAACTTCGACTTCCTAGGTCAGTAGTTTTGTCCTACGATGCGGATAACCATTTCCGGGAATCCGGAATTCAAAACAGTAATTAATTATTATTTGGTTGTTATAACAACTCTATGTAGCTCTATATGTGGAACATCTTTTTCCGATGTTATGACTGATAGTTAGGGATACTAGAAGAAATCAGCATTATGGGTGTCAAATTAGACTATGGAAACCTATGTGACAGCTTCACAACTTTGATAAATAATTTCAAATAAGTATTGAATTTATTTTCTTAAAATATACTTAGTTAAGTAAATAACATAATATAAAATAAACTTAATTGGGTATTTTTAAATTTATTGGATTCACGATATTTCACTACCATGATATTCAATTATTTTCGGTGACATTACTTCACTTCTTAATTGAGTATGTTTGAATTGCAGTGCCACTCAGAGCTTTAAATCGCAAAGATCTGAGGGGCACTGTCACTGCGCCCGTCACCCTTGAGACATAAGTTGACAAGTCCCATGTGCCTGTAATTTCACCAGCAGCCCTACCCTTCCAAACCGGAACGCAGTAATGCTCACATTAGTGCTTGGCGGCAGAAATAAATAAGTGGCAGTACTACCCTGGACGAACTCTTTCACACGGAGCTCTACTGCTAATAAAAATATGAGCATATACGTTCCCGTTTTCGGCTAAGCGCGCTGGTAAACTACTTTGTATCTCTGGGTGAATTAGTCTCAGTACTAATGCTCATCTAATCACTGCAAATGTTATGGGTAGCCGTGTCGCTTTCCACCAGGCGCACGACTTGTTAGTCTCGTCACATGATATCATAAAAAAGTTTGTTCAGAAAGCATTATAAAAGACGAATATCTCTGAAGGGGGTAAGCCTTATCATGGACAAATATTTTTCTTCTGTATCCATATCATCAAGTATATAACCAGAAATAGAAACGAAATAAGGGTCATCCATCCATGGCAACTCATCAGGCAAATGGACCTTATATAACTTAAATATCAACTCTCGTTTGTGCTGAAATCACAAATTTGAAAGCTGAAATAGTACAGCGCCAACAACTGACCTGTGTGTACATCTCCGTATATTCCAAAAGTACTGTATTTATCAATTTATATAGATATATGTCTGTGGTATAAAGATAATATCTCTAACAATGGGGGGCTGCTCCATTCGGTGGTGTGGATAAACAGCAAAATATCTAATTACAAGACAAACATCCATATAAACTTCATGACATTCTAGTAGTGACTACTTGGCACTTGGTACTTGGTGCAACGGGCTAGTATCCGCAACTCGACGACAAGGCGCCTATTTTGAGTGTAGTGACTATTAGGTACAATAGAAAAAGAAAATGTTCGGATTCATTTTGAATTCATTGATGAGTTTTATTGGATTTTGAATTGAATACGACGACATAATTATCAACCGACAGAACTAATAATAGTAACTAATATTAGTTAGAGATTTGATTATTATTAGTTCTCCAGAATATCAATAGTAGGTGTATTTTAACGCAGTTTTCGCCTTATATAAAGAATAAAAACTAAGTAGACAACAAATACCGAAAATCCTGCAGATTTGGGTTTCTTTAGCCGAGGGTTCCAGGATGGGCGGTTACGCGGGTGTTTCGGTTAACCCTGTAAGGCTCAATTTATATTGCGGCGGAACGGAATGGAAGCGAATTTTTGTAACAATGTTGTATACATAGCGTAATGAACTTTATTGTGAATTGTGTAACGTACAAACTAGATACGAGCCAAAAATCACGTCGCGCATCTTCCGCGAGAATTAAGTACTACGTGGTACGACTTACTAAGTGATTCCATTTGGAAACAAAATAACTGCCGCGAAAAATCAATTATGAATGACAAGGAACAGGCCGCGAATCAAAGCTTTTTACGACCAACAGCAATGGGTTATAATTATTATTAATTACTTATTGATAAAACTTTGTGAAAACAAAGCTTTTACAATATCGATTTATTTACTTGTATCATAAGTTGTGTATAAATACAGATTGTGTATTAATGTCACAGCAAAAACGGTGTTGCAGTTTAGTTCTGTGTTCTGGGTGCTAATTCTAATACCTTTTGATTTTACCAGATAGGGACAAAGTTGATTGTCTTTTATATAAAAATATAAATATTTTTTTTCCAATTATGTTCACGTTAGCTACTTTTTTTATTGAACGTATCGTAAATACAGAAAATCAAATAGCCGCTACCCAAAAAAAATAATTACGGGTTAGGTAATCAAGTCAAATTATAAATGAGCATTAAAAATTTGGATATTTAATTTATTATTCATATTTTCCACTAAATAATATGTATTACTTTAAAACCATAACTTTAAAAACTTTAAGCTATTAAATAAACTAGTGCCACCAAGTCAATGAGTGCCACCTGTTAATTGAAGCGATCCAAAAGATTTTAATTCAAAATTATGGAAAGGGACGTATGGTATCAGTGAGTAAACTGAAATTTATCCTAATGACACACAGGTAAATTCTGAATTTTCTTA
This sequence comes from Hyposmocoma kahamanoa, assembly GCF_003589595.1. Classification (NCBI taxonomy): domain Eukaryota; kingdom Metazoa; phylum Arthropoda; class Insecta; order Lepidoptera; family Cosmopterigidae; genus Hyposmocoma; species Hyposmocoma kahamanoa. The sequence continues at coordinate 14,577,228 of NW_020653200.1, read as the reverse complement.
ATTTTCAGACTTTACTCAGAAGGGTTATCGGAGTGCTTGACAATACCCGTAACATAATATAGTTAATTTACCAAAGAGATGACGCATTGTTTCCAACAATAATTTAGCCAAATGTTTGATCATGTATCAAGAGCGGTTAGAAGTTTCCCGGTCACCCCCCGTTGCCCGCAGCCCTGTCCCTTGCCGCTACAGGAATAGGTACTTGCGCAAACAATAGCACGTGTCTTTGTTGTATTTTCATTACGGGCGTACAAACACAGCGAATTAGAAACCCGCCTGTACAACCACCATTAGTGGATGTACGTATTCACACACCCGGGCAGTCAACAATCTCTTTTATACTTTATATCTTGTCTTAAGCCACTACTTGATATAAATGGGAAAAGTGATCACTCTTTCGCCGAAAAGGAAATATAGAAAATATCTTCGTTTTTCTCTGTATTCGACGATCGAGGCCGTTATCCACATGTAAAACGTCTACTACGAAAAATGTCTACTGGTGCAAAACGTCCATTTCTCAGTATGTTTTTTTCGCAGAATGTCGCTTGCGCAAGACGTCCCATTCATAAAATATCCATTTTTTTTCCAAACTAGTTTTCTTGCAACTGTTACCTACTGTATAGTTGCCACTAGGCAATCATCGTTTTCACGGTAACTTAAAAAGGAACTCGTATAAACCCGTTTACAAGTCAGTAATAAATAAAAGTTTGCCATAAACGATCATAAGTATTTGAAAACTAAATCATCAGTGACAATCGTGTTGCGTTTGTTTTCGTCAAAAACGCAATGGTGTGAATTTCCGACGTTGCTTTTTGTATTCGTATTTTTGGATCAGAGGGATAATATTATTACAACATCCTTTTAGTTCTGTCATGTTTTAAAGTAAACGTAAACAGTAAATACTTGTGGTGAAAATCGTTCACATTATACTCATTAGTAAATATTTTATAGCTTAGTCTTAGTTCTCTTAGCAGCCTTTCAAGACTTTAAATTACGTATATATATATATACACCCTAGGTATTTTTTATGTTGTGTTATGTTATAGAGCCTAAAAAGGAATAATGGACATTCAGTCTCTGCAATTTGCTTTTTTTGTACAATATCTTTATTTTAATACAATATTCGTTTTTTTAACATTGGTGAGGTTTTCTTTATCGAGAACGATATCACGGAATGTAAACGCATTCGATAACTGCCAAAAATATTTCTTTTATTTCACGGAAACGCATATCCATCTTAATAATAATAATTAGGCTGTATGGCATTATGCCAAAGCCATTAAAACTCTACTTAAAAAAATTTACCCCAAAATATAAATTTTGCATATACTTAAATTAAATTATTAAATAATGAGGAATTTACAGAGCCGGATTTATATTTTTTATGATTGTAGGCCACTTTGTTTCCGCCGCCTCATGTACATACCTTTCTAAAATAATAATATTCCATTTGTAGTAAAGAAGCCCTTAATGTTAAAAAACTAATGAATTAGTCATTAACAGTGAGAGGTATAAAAACCGTGAGAAACCCAGTGAACATGTTTGACTTTTGTCTCCACTGAAATCTGCCGCCCCTAGGACGCTGCCGCCCCTAGGCCGCGGCCTATACGGCCTATTTATAAATCCAGGACTGGGCATTTAGGAAGTTATTTATAATATTTGTAATTAGTCATATTAAGTATTGTACAATAAAAGACAGAGTAGCACAGGCAGAAAACAAACGTATTTTTAAACGTATATTATTACGATTTTATTATTATGACTAAATTAACGTGGCCGTGTTCCACGACAAGAAGTCTTTCACATTTTCATTTTATTTGTAAGTCAATGCACACGCCAAAATCGGAAGTCAACCAAATGTTTAGTAAAAAAACTATGGTTAATAATTTGAGTTTGAGTATTTGTGGAAGCCTAAATTACTTTGTAATGACGAAGTTATTTATTTCAGAACAGTCATTTTTATACCCATAGCCTTTATTCGTCCATACTCGAGCTAATTAGACATGGGGAATAGCGTTACATTTTTATCGCCGTGACTGTCGTTCCGGTTCCAAAAAAATCACAGTGATAAATCATCGTAATTTTGTCACGACTGTTACTTCCGTGACCTTGTCACGCCTATAACTTACATCACGATATACTGTTTTAGCCAGCGGCTTCTTTCTAATACTTATAGCCGTTTTTTATAGAAAGATTTAAGTTTTTACTCCCTTTCTAATATGTTTCAATTATATTCAAAAATTTGATTTTGTATTTAATGTAATTTTGTTTGTTACTTATTTAATGCGAATCTTTGGATTGTTAAAAATAGCAATAAAGTGTAATGTAATTATATTTCTAGTAGAATACACAAAGTAGATTATACATAAGTATAAAATACCAACTCTTCCTATAATAAAACAAATATACAAAAATATTTTACTTTGTTCATAAATAGGTTTATAATAACTGCTGCAGATTTTTTTCATCCGCCTTTTTTAGTAGTAATAAGTACCTACGACTCTTGTGAGTTAGCAAAGAAAGTCATCCTATTTCATTCACTCCTATCTCCGAAATGGCCCGATTTGAAGATAACTACAACGAGTGGCGCGCTCAGTCACCACGGAACGGAGATCGGACATTGTATCAAATACGTATGTCGTGATGTGAGTGACGGGGATAGCTATTGGAACGGAGGAACACCTATGTGACTTTGGAACGTCGTTCCTTCGGAACGAGTCACGGTGATACTGTTTGACGGCGGATCATCGTGATTTTATCATCGTGACGTTATTTATCACCCACCTCTAGAGCTAATGAAAAGGTCATTAGTAGTACCATGTACCATATAATAGGCAAAGTGAACTATGTTGCATACGGACGTTATCACAACTATAGTAGACTGTTTATTGACTTTAAGCTCAACAACAAGATCAACCAACTAAGTAAGACCTGTCAAGTAATGACTGCAGGTCTATTCACAATTCCTTTTTTATTGCTTATGATCTAGAAAGATGACAATTATTCAATTTTTGTTATAAATTTCTGAATAAAAATGTTTACACACCCTGCTCCTTTGTTTAGCTTATTTCTAATGTTAAAAAAACGAAGTGCAGTATAGTTTAATTTAACTTGAATCAAATATGTATTATGTAATGACATTTTATAAGATTTCAAATGTTACAAAGTTTGAATATCTTACGACCACGAATACTTTCTGTTAGATGAAACTTGTTAATCTCTCTTTCATATAAATAGACCCTCCGTTAATTTTCCACTAAGCGAGTCCAGCGTGCCATTGGACGCTTTTTTTTATTAAGAATAAAGATACATTTGTTTTAATGTTATTTAGGGCATAATTACTTCGCAAAAGGTTGTCGATTACGATAGATTATGGTTTGTCTATTAAAGACGGAGTAAAATGAGATTTGCAGGGTTGCTAGTTTTCATAAAATTTTAAATAGTCAAGTTGTTCTTGTTGACAGTTTTATAGATAGATTGTGAAAGAAGGTACAAAATTGCTAATAATGTTAGAATTGTGAATGTTACGACGTTCTACTGATTACTAATTGCATTATTGCCTTCTTTATTCTTATTTTGACAATTGGACTACTAGCATCGAACTCAATTTTTATTATACATATTTACAATGATTCGGCTGGGATTAGTAATTTATATGTACAAAGTGAAATGACAAACTTTAAAATATGTCTCCTCATTGTATTTTTAATAGGTATAGTTCTAAATGTAGTGTATGACAAATTAAATGAACCTGTGCCCATAAGTTGGCGATGCCTGCCGATGATCAACGATGATGATTCAAATGAAACAATTGGGCTATTTATCGCATAAGCGTAACCAATATTCAATTGATAATCGATAGAATATTTATCAATTGAATATTGTATATTATCAAGCAATCGCTAGATGCGTACAAGAGGGCGTCACTTTTGCGCAATGAACTGTCATTTTACTCCATCTTAGAAAACACAGACTATGGCCAGTGTTCGATGCAAAAATAGCGCAGGTATTGTAGCCTAAAATTCGAACTGCTGTAACTATATAAACTCGTTATTAGGAGCTTAGTTTAAGTCGCAAACGAGCCAATGCCGCAGCTGTTCTCCAGATTAAGCTGAATCCATTTTACGATTAATGAGTGCGCGCCAGCCCATTACCACTTCCAAGTGATTAATTTATAAATGGTAGTCAGACAAACCATAAAACCTTTTTTTTAACAATTTTGATTATATTATAAGTAAGTCGTTTTCTTCTCGAGCAGCGCAGTTGTGGAACAGACTCCCTTCTCACATGCAATCTAGTCCGTCGATCGCTTCCTTCAAGAAAAGGTAAAACCAAAGACCTGTTAAGTGATAACCAGTACGGTTTCCGGGTGGGAAGATCCACTGCTCAAGCAGTACTTAACTTTACCAACTCGATTGTCCAAGACCTTGACAATAGAAAGAAAAGTTTGGCAATTTTCCTTGATCTAAAAAAGGCCTTCGACACTGTATCACATCCAATTTTACTGACTAAATTAGAATCACTTGGCATACGCGGTGCTCAACTTTCTCTGTTTCAAAGTTACCTCACCGGCAGAACCCAACGAGTTATCATAGATCATAACATAAGTGATGACCTCTGCATCAGCTACGGAGTTCCCCAGGGAAGCATAGTGGGACCTACCCTATTTCTCGTCTACGTTAACGACCTGTGCAATTTGCCCATTCCTGGAGGTCACCTAACTGCTTTTGCAGACGACACGGGTCTGTACTTTTCTGGAGATACATGGGATGAGGTATTCTCTACCGCACAGTTTGGGTTAGATAGGGTCATGAAATGGTTAAACTGTAATATGCTCACCCTCAATACATCAAAAACAAAATATATAACATTTTCAATAATTAACCGTAACCTTCCAATTCCTACCAAACACGTAATCACTGCTCACTCTCCCAAATGCTCCAACGTCCCCTGTTTTTGCCCCCAACTTGAGAAAACGGATAAAGTTAAGTACCTGGGAATTGAGTTAGACAGTAATTTATCTTTTAAAGCTTATATTAGTCTACTTGCAAATAGAGTACGCAAATTAATCTTCGTCTTCAAACACCTTCGACACGTCGCTGACCCTTCCATCCTCAAAATGGTCTATCTTGCTCTATGCCAATCAGTACTGACCTATTGTATCACCACTTGGGGTGGTGCTGTGAAAACACACTTTATTGTTCTGGAGCGAGCTCAGCGAGCTTTACTTAAAGTATGCACTTTTAATCATAGACTCTTCCCCACACATTCCCTCTACCAACATTGCGAAGTCCTTACAGTACGCCAGTTGTACATTGTATGTACTGTTCTCCTACAACACTCTAAAACCCCATACTCTACTGATAACATACGAAGAAACCACTTGGTCGCAGAATCCCGCCATTATCACACCAGCTTCAGCCATAGATTCTTCTGTTTCCTTGGGCCTTTCCTTTACAACTCCATCCACCGGAAACTAAATATTCATTCTCTTCCCAAAACCAGATGTAAGAGCATAGTATCAACTTGGCGGCAAAACCTTAACTACGAAGAAACAGAAGCTCTCCTTCAACAGGTTGCGTGAACCGCTGTTTTCCACACATCTATTAAAATAAAACAACCACTAACCAACCCCAACATTCGTTCCGCATACTCACACACGCTTACACACACCACACACACACATACACCACTCACACACACTCACAAACTATTATGCACATTCACATAGTGCTCAAATGATCACACATATACAGGCATTATGTCGTTGCCAATGTATTAGTATCGTATTAAATTTTATTATTATATACATTTAACTCCTGTATTTTATACATTTAACTCCTGGAATTTGTTATTAAAATTTGTATCTTGTACCCTGGCACTCTATTGTATAGTACCATAAATTCAAGCACATAAGTACTGTTAGTAGCCTCTAGATGTACATATTCGGTCTTTTTGTACCTACCTACTGTAGCTGCTGGCTAAAGCTCAGAGTATTCTATTTTAGTCAGCGGCTGTACGTTATAAGCACCAGCCTTTCCCCAAGAAACATGTAATACTTGGTACTTACTTTAATATAAGTCTAACCTGTACCTAATGTAAGGCTTATGGAACAAAAAATGATTATTATTATATTATTATAGGTTGATAGCGCAGTTTTCTGATGTATTTTGGCGCAATAAAGAATATATATAAGTAATGCAATGTATTTGATTAATATATGACGAATTATACTCCAGTACAAACACCAGATTATGCGAAATAAGTTTTTCCATGTACCGAATCCCTATGGAATCGAAGTAAAAATGTTTCTGCAATGATTGTATTATTAATTGGGAACTTTTCAGAAAGTGTGCAGTAGCAGTAGAGCGTCTTGTGAAAAATTCCTACAGGGAGTACTACCACCTTACCTATTTCTGCCTCCAAGCAGTAATTAAAGTGAGCATTACTGTTTCGGTTTTGAATGGATGGGTTTGTAGCATCTGAAGCCGAGGTCGGTTCAAAGTTGCAACGAAAACCGAATGAGCCCGAATGCGAGTATAGTGTGATACCGGGACTGGTTGCTTATCAAAAATAATTAAATTTGTGTAGCATAAATCCCGGGTTCCGTTGCGGACAGGCGTGTCGCTTAATGCTACACGACTTGTTCGTCCTATAGCTTGTGTTTATCGTGTCGATTGGCTGTCTACAGTAACTAATTTCTCTTGAAAGTACATTGACTTACAAATAAATGGACGACGGGTCTAATACAAAAACCACGAAAAAATGTCCCAAGTCAACCTATTCGAAATTTAAATTGTAATGTCATCGCAGTATCGCGCTGTCAGTCGAACAAATGAAGACTAAAGCGGAGTTTGGCGCTCTGTATACGATTTTAGCGCCTTACAAGTGCGGACACTTTTTAGCGCGGATTCGACGTCCATATAATTGTAAGTCAATGTGAAAGTAACTATTTTGTTTTCACAACAGCAGTTGGCGTTTTTGACCGGAAATGACTGGTAACATACTTCGAAACTGACACTGGCCCAAGCCTAGTGACCACCATTAAGAAAAAATAATAAAATATTAACTGTTTCGCTGCAATAACGTCGAAATTACTGCTTCGATTTCAAGCAAGGAACATTGTTTATAATGTTTATTGCAAAATCAGTGTCGAATTCAGCGCCGGCGCTACCCTATGTAGCGCCCGGGTGCAGTCAACACCCAGGCGCCCTCTAGTAAGCACGCGATTACATTACAGTTTCCAACTACTACCAAATAGGTTGGTTGGATGAGGATAGATAAATTCTGGTTACAAATATATATTATAGTATATTTTGTCCCACTATTCTAATGTTGCCGACTATAAATTAAAATTTGCGTAAGTGCCATCAGATTAATTATATCATCTTCATCTCGTCAACTTTCCATCTTAAAAGTCTCCGTTTACGTTAAAAGTATAATTTTTTTCTTCTTATTTCCCTTGGCTCTTCGCGGTAAGCGTTTTAGCCACTTTCAAAGTGTTTTTATTATCTACTGTGGAACGTAATAAAGTCTCTATTGTTGACGTCTAAAGGGGTGAAAGTTCAGAGGTTGGAAAAAAATAAAAAAAAGGAGCTGCCCTAACTACTGAATGAACGTGCATACCTAAACAAAAATAGACGTGCATACCTATAATTGTAAGTCAATGTGCATACCTAAACAAATGGCGGATTTCTTTAGTGCGTACCACAATCTATCGATAAGTCATTATCGACATACAAACATTTAATTAAAGTAGATCAATGTTCCATTTGGGAATATTTTAGGTTATTATGAGAATATCCGGGAATGTCACATGAAATTTTGAATTTATTGTTTTGCGTTTATAAATACTCAAATCTTAAAAAAAATTATATTTGTAATTTGAGAGTATATAAAAAAGAGGAAACATTAAAATATAAATCCTACACATTTACAACCTCAAGATTCTAATTTCCATAGAGAAATTTTTAAACAGATTCCAAATAGTGTAAAGTTCTTTGTGTTTGTGCATTGGTATAGAATTAATATCAGTGACTGATTTACGTGAATCTTTAATACTTCCATTTAATTTTGGAAAGAAATGAAAGTAGTAATATTATCAATAATAATATTATTATCATACGTTTATTTGCTTAAAACATGGTATAACAGGAGATGTAACAAGATACAGTGTTAGAATTGACTAGCAAGTAATCACGAGCGACTGCGAGTAGTGACAAGTCACGTCAAACGATTTCTGTACACGTTAGCGCTCGCCTTCACTCGGTTAGCTAGGCGAGTTACACGGAATGATGGTAAGGCAAGGCAAGGCAAATAGGCTGTCTATACGTTGGTATTGGCCTTCACCCGGTAACGTTAGACCAATATGGTCTTTGAATTGCTGGTTTTATATAATAAGAATATTTAGTAATTAGAGTTGTCAGTGGGAAAACATCGAAAACTAGTGGATAATTTCGTTTTCAGGAACTGAGAATGCCTAGTAAAACGGTCGTGTTTAATCTAACTTAAATATAAAATTATAATATAAACCTAATGATGGAATTGCATTATCATGTAATCTAGTTACATTCAAAGTTATGTTGAAAATTGACTCTTCAAAATGAAGCGAATAAATGAAGATGATCTTTGATTCAATATATGACTTCTACTTCTACTTCTACTTATTCTTTATTCTTTTTTTATTTCTAGGTAAACTTGAAATAGTAATAATAGTAATAATAATAATAATAATAAAATAATAAAATCCTCGTAGTGAATTATTTTAATAACAGAATATCGATAATATGTACACAGATGGCATTTAAAATGACGTTACGTATTTTCGATTCTCGTGTTTGACACATACCAATGTAATGCTATCACTTTTGGCTTAAGACGGCACGCAATAGTTAAAGACAATAACATGTTTATGTTTTCGACGTCGAAATGCGTCATATACATATAACGTCTGATTTATATGTGTCAACATAACATGTCCTATATTTTCCATAGTCTAAGGGTTAAAGGACTATCCACACATATCTGGGCCGTGCCTGAGACGTGGACGGGGCGTGCTAGTTTGTATGAACTGCGGGCCCGTCTTGGCGTCGGCCCGGACACGGACATGTGTGAACGAGTTCATACAAAATATACGCAACGATATTTTTTTAAGAAAAATTGTCTAAGCTACGTCTCTACAAAACAATAAATCGATAACTTTCTTGAATTATACAAAACCCCTGAAAACATTAGATCTCCTTAAAAATCAAGAATGTTATACAATTTTATATTATTTCGTGAGAGGCACTATCGAAGATATTTAAGTCTTGTAATGGAATACTAGAAAGAGATTACTCTCAGTCTTGGCTGTATAGCGCAATAGTGCCTTTGCCTTTTCCAGTGGAAAAAACAGTACCAAAAAAAAGTAATTTATCTGAAACCGAAAACGAGGTAGTATCTTACAGGATGGATAAAACATAGTCTAAGGGTAGTACTTAGACTATGGAAACCTCCATCCTCTATGGGGTAGTATGGTCTTAGTCTGTCCATAGACCGACTTGTTCTTTTTCTACAAATAGAACAGAAAAGTAACGGAGTTGCAATACTTCATGAAGTTTACCAGGAAATTATTAAATTTGGTTTCTACTGTAGCCATTTCACGCTGCTAAATTAAATATACCTATGCCGCCACCACCACGTTAGTCGCCTATGTGGGCAGTTGCCCATAGCAACGCGCAACGGGGTTGCTAACGATGTATTAAATTTACTTTACTTAATTTGAGCGTGTAATTAATTCTTTTGCGATGAAAATATTTTAGATGTAAAATTGTATTTGTTTTCACATAAGTTTAAGTCATATTTGCAGGTACGTTACTAATAATGTTAATCTCGCACGGCAAGAAAAGAAAATTAAAGTGAAATAGTTTCATTCCTAAAGTGAAAACATTAGCTTCCTCTGGTAAATAGTAATTGTATGATTACTCGGAGTTGGTATTAAATATGATGAATACCACTCTATTTATTCCAAAAGGTAATGTGTAACTCTGATGTAATCGTCATCACTGATATTTAATAAGAAAAATAATATTATCGATAGCAAATTATACGGGTTAGTGTTCCTTATTACTCTAGCGTCATCGTTTCATTTTAGATTATCTAAAGATAAAAACAACTACGTAAATGAATATAGTTGAACATCAAAATCCACTACGAATTTGCTCCAGACTGAGATGCTTTATGTCATAGTTGACTCAATCTGTTCAAAATGTTGAGTCAATGGTATGTGCTGTACGACCCTCCTGTTCAGAATCAATCACCATTGATCTGACTTGTGAAAGTCATTCATTTAATTCAACGGCTTTAACTTTAAATTGAAGTAAAAAAAATTAAAAAATATGTTGAAATTAATAAATACATATCCAGCACAAACAAATTATTAAAGAAAAATGCAGCATTTTCTAAAAATATATCATTAAGAAAAGAACGTCAGAGATTGTTGAATGAATTGAGTGATTGTACTCAAAATCTTGAGAAAAATAGGCTTAGCTATGAATGTGACACACAGCGCCTCCAGGCAGAATTACATAGTGTAACAAATTCATTAAAATTAATAACACAGAAATATGAAACTGCTCAACAGGAGATTAAGGAGCACACACAGGCTATGGACAATTTATGTAAATATAATAATGACAGATTTGGGTCTTTAACCAATAATCGAGTTTGCAATTGCAAAGAAATAAAACCACAATTCTTCCATGTCTGTGTGTGTCACTCATCCCTCCTTATTGTTATTGCAGGAATCTTTTTTAGAATCAAAAAATACCTCTTTGTCAATAACTAGTTCAAATGAAATTCAAAAAAAATTTGTTATGTATAGTGATGAAATGGGTAAAAATGTAGGTTTGCAACTTAACCACCTAGGAACAAAATTAACAAATATTTGCATGCCAGGTGCAACATACTGTAAAATATTAGACAGTATTTTGTAACTAAATTTGACCAAGACACTTCATTAATAATTTTAATTGGCAGAAGAGGACAATGTAATAAAAAAGATTTAATACAATATTTTTCACAATTAAATAATTTAATTACAATAAAAGATATTATTTTATTAGCTTTTCCCTTCAGCAATAGCCTCACAACAAGTGAAAATAATTTGAGGCATAACTTAAATAGAACATTACACAGCTTGACATTTCATTATAGTAAATTTCATTTTATGGATACTAATAATTTTATTAGTAAATATTTGTATTTGACTAAAGATAGGTATTATCTTACTAGTTATTTTAGGAGACAGATAGCAGAGTTGCTATCATATTATTTTGGGGGTTGATGTTGCTCGCTTCCGTAGGTTTACCCTTGAGACCCTACAAGTGACCCCTGGGTGGTGCTAAAGAGCAATAACTACTGGTGGTAGGCTTCGGCCGTGGCTAGTCACCACCCTCCCGACGCAGTCGAGTCGCCAAATGGTTTTTACCGTGTTCCGACTCGTGTTCGGGAGTTGCCATTTGGAGGTCGGGTCTGAACAGTTGCATTGCGTCTGACGGCGAGTTGTAGCTGCTTGTACTGCCACACTGAGCACTCGGTTCTGGAGGCTAGCGGGATCCGAAGCACGGTGCACCGCTGGCCGACCGTGGGAAGTTGGGGGCCCAAGTAGCGGGAAAGCCACCCGTGAAAGGCTGCCCCGCCACCCAACGAAAAATCCCGGAATGCTCCACCTTGCCGGTTGGCGACCGGAAGGGAGGACCAGGTGGCCATCTCCGGGGGGGTTCGGGCGTCCCCGCGGTCTCCAAGCCGATTGTAACCTCGTGTGGCAGTATGAGTCTGCTGCTTGGTTGAACACGACGCAGTGCCTCGTTCAACTGCCTTCCTCCTGCCTATTCACTTCTCCAAAACAGATTATGAAAAACTTTAAAAATGGAAAAAAGTATACACAGCGGTTGCACGTCCTCCCACTAAAAGTGCACCTCACTAACATCCGAGGTCTGCACTCAAATCTCGATTCGGTCCACTACCACCTTGAAACCGACAAACCGCAGCTGCTGTTCCTCACAGAGACGCAGATCAGATGTCCGACTGACGCAGCGTACCTCAGCTACCCCGGGTATACTCTGGAGCACAGGTTCGTACCTCGTGCCGGAGTCTGTGTGTACGTTCGCGATGACATCTGTGTCAAGCGTCTCAAGAACCTTGAGGCACCGAGTTTTTCAATTTTATGGCTTCTGGTTGACACAGGAGTTACACAAATAGTGTACTGCTGTGTTTACCGATCGCACAGTGGAGATCAGGAGACGACCAAGATGTTCCAATATCTAAGTGAGACGTCTGATGAGATTCAGCATAGGTACCCAGCGGCGCAACTAGTCATTCTGGGGGACTTTAATGCACACCATCAAGAATGGTTGTTCCCATACCAGAAGACCGATCACGCTGGGAGAGAGACGCGTAAACTTGCGTTAACGCTAAGCTTATCCCAGCTTGTCAGTGGCGCCACTAGGATACCAGATGTTGAATCCCATACGGCTAATTGCTTGGACCTTCTGCTGACAACTGATCCGGACCGATACTCTGTGGTTGTGGAGGCCCCACTGGGTACTTCCGACCATTGTCTGGTGAAAACTGTATCCGTATACTCCCCACCCGATCAGGGCCCTAGTGGTATGAGACGGGTGTGGCGATACAAGTTAGCAGATTGGGACGAAATGCGCCATTTCTTTGCGTCATATCCCTGGCAGGCGTGCTTTACTTCAGGAGACTCGTCGAGCTGTGCTGATGCTGTAGTCGAGGTCTTGCGTTTGGGTATGGAGTATTACATTCCATACTCTGATGTACCCAATGGACCCCAAGCTCGTCCATGGTTTAACGCTAATTGTAGTTGTGCTGAAGCACGTAAACAGTCCGCGTACCAAGCTTGGGCAGATGCTCGACTACGCAAAACTCCGAGTACTCAGAACATGAAGAAAGCTTTTAATAAGGCCGCCAAGAAGTGCAAAAGCATGTTACGTAGGGCCAAGTTCGACCATGTGCGCCGCATAGGAGCCAAGCTTGCCTCTTATCCAGCAGGCAGCAAATCCTTTTGGTCCCTGGCCAAAGCGGTCGAATCGAACTTTTGTCGCCCATCTTTGCCACCTCTGCTGAGGCCGGATGGTTCGCTGGCTCATACTGCGGAAGAGAAGGCGAATCTCTTTGCCTCACTCTTTGCAGAAAATTCGCGTCTAGATGCCGCAGGGACCCTACCACCTACTTTACCTCAGGCTGGCTGCACTATGGCGCCAGTTCGCATACGCCAAAAAGAGGTACTTAGAACTCTGCGAAATCTAGACGTGAATAAAGCTAGCGGGCCAGATGGAATTCCAGCAATAGTCCTGCGTAACTGTGCACCTGAGTTGTCTCCTGTTCTCACACGCCTGTACCGCCTCTCACTTGAGACTGGTGTAGTTCCCAGGTCGTGGAAGCTTGCAAACGTGCAACCTGTACCAAAAAAGGGAAGCAGAGCTGACCCTGTCAACTATAGACCTATCTCAGTCACTTCCATACTCTGCAAGACTATGGAACGTGTACTTAACAACCGTCTCCTATCGTACCTTGAAGACAACGATCTCCTCAGTGATCGCCAGTACGGATTCCGACGAGGGCGATCTACTGGGGATCTTCTTGTGTATGCCTGTCACATATGGAGCGAGGCTATAGAAAAGCAAGGCGAAGCACTTGCAGTGTCTTTGGACATTTCTAAAGCCTTTGACAGGGTCTGGCACGCAAGCCTTTTAAGCAAGCTTCCCTCTTATGGGCTTCCCACTGACCTTTGCAATTGGATCTCGGATTTCTTGAGCGAACGTTCGATTCGAGTGGTCTTAGAAGGCTACTCTTCCGAACATATGGCGATAGATGCCGGAGTTCCTCAGGGTTCCGTACTGTCTGCAACTCTCTTTCTGCTGCATATCAATGATATGTTAATTCCAGGTACCTTTGCGTATGCTGATGACAGCACAGTTGTAGATAGGTACTTGACCAATGCAAGGGTCAGTGGAGAGGAAATCCAGTCTTGTCGAGAGTCCATGGTTAGCCGTTTAGATTTGACACTCCAGGCAGTCTCCGATTGGGGCAATGCCAATCTTGTCAAATTTAACGCTACCAAAACGCAGGCGTGTCTATTCTCCACAAAACGGAGTCCCTTTGAGCTGACTCCGACTTTTCGTGATATATCCATACCGATAGCCGATTGTCTCCAGCTACTTGGAATGGACCTGTCGTCCAATTTGAACTTCGGCAGATACATTGAATCCACGGCCAAAAATGCAGCAAGGAAGCTTGGGATCCTTTCCAGGGTGAGGCGGTACTTTACACCGGGACAGTTGCTCCAGCTGTACCAAGCACAAGTCCGATCGTGCATGGAGTACTGCTGCCACCTTTGGGATGGCTCTGCGACATATCAACTGGCCACTTTGGATTCAATTGACAACCGTGCCAAGAGGCTTATAGGTGACTCGGAATTAGTGGAGGCGAAGCTGCAGAGCCTTGAACACCGCCGTAAAGTTGCCTGCTTATCGGTATTTTACAGGATATATCACGGAGAGTGTGCGTTGGAATTACATGATTTAATTCCGCCTTCCCCTTTCCATCACCGGGGGACTAGGCGTAGGCTTGGGTTCCACCCCTATGTTGTGGATATTCCAAAGATTCGCACGAAGCGTTACGCTTCCACATTTATATGGCGAACGGCTATGGAGTGGAATTCCCTGCCTGCAGACTTGTTCCCTGAACGTTATAACTTGGACCTTTTCAAGGCGAGAGTGAATAGGCATTATTTAGGTGTGCATGCTCCATCGTCGACCTCATCGTCACTTTCCATCAGGTGAGATGGAGGTCAAATGCGCACCTATATTTTATAAAAAAAAAAAAAAAAAAAATTATATTAATAATTCAGCCAAATTGTTGGCTACCAGACCGGCTGCTTCTATTGAGCAGTCCGTTGACATAGGTCAGTTTACTGACAATAATCAATCTGCTGAAAATAATGCAATTTGTAATTATTTAAATTAATTAATAAGACAACGGAGAGATATTCTTGCAACACAATGACAGTAAAAAACCAACCTAAAACACACAGAAATAAAATAAATTGTATTATTAATCCTGGTGCACCAAAATATTCAAGGCATGAAAGGCAAAGGGTTAGAAATAGAATTATTTATTAACTGTAATAATATTGATATTCTTTGTATTACTGAGCACCACTTTCTATCAAAACATCAGTTCATGTTTAGCTGCAACAGTCACCAGGTGCGTAGTTCGTTCAGCAGAGAAAAAGCTATTCATGGCGGCTCTTTAATTCTTATTAAAAATAATTTAAAATTTAAAGAACGTACATGATTGTGAGCCTAATTATTGAGCGGACTATAGAGATATCCTCCATAGAGCTTGAACGGCTTGTTATATTAAGCGTGTACAGACCCCCTCATTCATCTTACGAACTATTAGAAAGAAGGTTAGATGAAGTTTTAGGCAAATTAAATAATCCAAAGAAATATATTGTTGTTTGTGGTGACTTCAATGTTAACTTATTAGAAGATTCCAGTGCTAGCAGTAGGCTCATATCATTTTTCCAATGTTATAATCTTGTGAATCTTTTCTTGGTGCCTACTAGAATAACTTCTACTACTGCCACTTGTTTAGACAACATTTATACTAACGCCGTACCTAGTAATAAGTCTATTATAAATAAATTAACTTCTGATCACTGCGGTCAATTGGCCACTTTTAATATAACTGTTGACAAAATGCCAAAAAAAGAGTACCACATGTGTTCTGATAAATAATGGTCGACTTAAAGCTTATAGAAATAACGTAATGCTTAAACTAACTGACATTCCGTACGTTAACGATCCCACTAAATTGTATAATTCAGTTTTCAACATAGTGAAAAGTGAACGTGATAATGTTTTTAAGTCCAAAATCATAACTTAATAATTAATTGAAATTTTTTGATTAGGCGACTGTGGGAATTCACAAAAGTAGACAAAGGCTATATGATCTTTACGATGCAAGGACTTATAACACTAGTAACAGTTTTAATGATTTTGTTAGGAAATATTCGAAAATTTTTAAACGTGCTTATGTTGCAGCCAAAGCAACGTTTATAAATAATAAAATTAAAAGCAGCACGAATGTATTAAAAACGACTTGGAATATTGTAAACAGCAAAACTGGAAGGGTCAAACCTCGTAACTTAGATTTTCAACTAAGATTTAAATGACAAAATTGTAAACACAGACGCAGAAGTTGCTAAAATATTTGAATTTTTTTTACTGACATTGCAATTTCGCCTACTTAACCGCTGAATCCTTACTAAAAGAAAATAATGCAGTTAGTATCACTAATTTAAGGTTCCGTCATGTATTTCCAAACGACATTGTTAAAGCCTTTAAGTCTATAAACATAAAAAATACTGCTGATCTTGATGGCCTTTCAGTCAGAGTAATTAGTTCTATAGTTGATTGTATTGCGTCTTACTTAGTCTTTAATAAATGTGTTGATGATGGCGTCTTTCCTGACGTCATGAAGCAAAGTAAAACTTTACTCTATCACTACTACCAACTCCCAGTAAAATATTTGAAAAAAATATTCTAAATCAGATGTGTGCACATTTTTATAGTAATAACTTAATGTCTCCTAAACAGTTTGGTTTCACTCGGGGTCGTTCTACAACCGATGCTGGTGTCGAGTTGATTAATCATATATTTGATGCATGGGAAGTCTTACGTGATGCTAATGGTAATTATGTGACCTTTCCAAGGCTTTTGATTGTGTGCACAATGATACACTGGTCAGGAAATTTCGCCATTATGGTGTGGCGGGACGTGATCTCAACCTTCTTAAATCGTATTTGCGTGGTAGGGTACAGAGGGTCGATGTTAACGGTACGAGATCATCAGGGTCTGCAATTAGCATGGGTGTCCCTCAAGGTTCAATTCTAGGTCATTTTTGTTTTTAGTTTATATTAATGACTTACCTAGCCTTATGGAGGGTTATACCCTCCATAACATGAGATAGCATTGTTTGCTGATGATACTTCCTTATTATTTAAAGTAAAAAGGCACCAATGTTCCTACGACGATGTGAACAATGCTACTCGTATATCTTAAGTAATTGATTGGTTTGCTGTTAATAACCTACTCCTTAAAGAGAAAAAAACAAATTGTGTGAAATTTACATTACCCAATGTTAGAGAGACGGTTACAAACATTGTAGTTAGAAACGAAAAATTGAATCTTATGGATACAGTTGTATTTCTAGGTATAACGTTAGATGTTAAACTGCAATGGGGTCCCCATATAAGTAAGTTATCAAAACGGTTCGGCTCTGCAGTGTACGCGATTAAAAAAATAAGGAAACTTTCAGACTTCGAAACCGCTAGATTGGTTTACTTCAGCTACTTTCACAGTCTAATGACATACGGCATTTTGCTTTGGGGTAATGCCGCCGATATCAATAGAATCTTTGTCCTGCAGAAACGTGCAGTTAGGGCAATTTATAATCTGGGCCCCAAAGTATCTTTGAGAGAAAAGTTTAAGGAAATTAACATTCTTACACTAGCCTAATGTACCACAGTACATTTATGAAAATGTAATTTATGTTAAAAGGAATAGTAATTTCTTTATGAAAAATAGTGACAGACATAACATTAATACGAGGAATAAAAATAAACTAGCTTTTCTTGATAGTCGTCTTCACAAAGTCAAAAAATCATTTAAGGGGCAATGTATACGCTTCTATAACAAGATTCCGGATGATATACAAAATTTGACTTTCACGAGGTTTAAAACTATAGTGAAACAAAATCTTTATACTAAAGGTACAACTTCTGCGTACTTGGATGACAAAAATCCGTGGTAGTAACCCGTTAGAGGTAGTCTCGATCTCTGATGTTTCAAATAAAAAAAATATATTGTAAATGTTGAATGTATACAAACGTTATTAACAAAGAGCAACCCCTAGAGTTTCTTGCTCGTTCTTCTCAGAGGAATCTGCCTTACGAATGAGCGGTAGAGTTTAACCACTGTGACAATTTCAAGTGTAATAATCCTTACCTATGAAATAAAGATTATTTTGAATTTGTATTTGAATTTGAATTTTGAATTTACTCAACTGGTATTTATTACGATGTTTTCTGTAACTTATACGTAATTAATGTATGTGTAAAGTGTAAATGATTCAAATAGACCCTATGAAGGAAGCTTGAGCAAGGAATGAAATTCAGTTGCCCTAGGTAGGGTGAAGAACGTTCTTCTTGTTAATCGACTTAAGAGTTAAGCGCGGTTGAAGTAAAGTAGAAAAATATGCTTTTTGGGCTTAGTTAGTGCCTAGTACATCTCTTACGAGTACATCTGAACAGGAAAATAGCTGTGGGCAAGTAGTTTGGATATGTAGTCGGAACGTGGTGACTACATCCTTATATCGTACAGGAAAACTTTTGAGCTTTTAACAATAATTGCTAGCATATTTATCGATAGTATGCTCCCTAACCCTAACTTAATGAAAATGGGTACAACGTAAAGTTTTGATGTAGTTACTGTCAAATATGAATGTCTCATTCTGACAATTGCAAAATCACCATGAGAGCGAAAAGCGCCGCTAAATATAATTTGTTTATCTTTAGCATGTTATTAGGTTTTTTCTATGATTAATATATTTTTTTGAGAAAGTGGGAGGTACGTAAACATACAAGTTATCTCGTTTTGATGTCGTTGGATTGACGAACAGTGTTGAGTGTATTTTGTCAAAATGCATATTTAATCAAAGTATTCAAATTGCTTTGAATTAATATCCTTTTGTCAACGCATTAAGAAAATAAACTTTTATTATGTAACATTAAAATTTAGCTGACATAAAATGGGCATGCCTGTGACATCGTATCTTAACAAGACATCATTTGCTACGAACCAAAATACATCACTACTGACTTGATCTTCATTGTCAAACTACGTTCGCGAAAGTCATAATAAAAAAACGTAGTAAATTTTTCCAATATCTTCACAGGACATTGGCGAAATCGCCATTTTTTTGTATAATTTTTATAATAATATTAAACTACCGTACATAGTTATTTTTACTTGACATTGGCCTAATCATTAATTATTTCGATGGAGCCATAACATTTAAAAGAAGAAGAAGAATATCTTCACTTTATTTCTGCCGAAATGGATTCGGTGGAGCGTATAACAAATTCCTTTATAATAATATGATGGGCATATTTATTTAGTTCTTATTCGGAATCCTCAAGGGAAATATATACCAAATATAGACCATACCTTTGTACCTCCATCTATTTCCTACAGTACTATTACAGACATGGATGAATTTATTAATGAATTAAAAGACAAATTCTACGTTAATAAAATTGCAAGTGCATTGAGTGCTATTACCAATAAACAAGGCAGGTTTGTATCATTATTGTAATTGCTTACTTAAATGTTTTATGTATTCTTTTCTTTATAAATTTGTTGTTTGGTAAATGTTTTTGTTGTATGTAACGATACGAAGATAAGACGGAGGCAGATGCAAATAATCTTGGCTCTACATCTGGTGGGTCGCCAAGACAAATAGTACAAAATGTTACCGACTCGGTATCGGAAACAGTAACCAAGCATACTCAAAACATTATAACCAAGGCGAGCAATGGTTTAAACGTTTTACGCAAGTTTTCTGAACAGGCTGGAGAGGTGGATGTACAGGAAAACGATGACGATGCTGAATGTTAGTTCATTTCATGTGAAGACAATGTGTAATGGCGATTACATTACTCGTTTTGTTCACGGTTTTCTTAGTTGAATATTTTCCCAACTTACATACATTTTCTTTTTTCAATAAAAACATGAAGGAGCAAAAAATACAAAACTTGACGGTCAAAAGGTCCTTGCAAAAGGCCTTGGTTATAAGTAGTCTTGATGACGTCATTGAAAACAAAATAGAAAAGACTAAATCAATTGTAATAGATAATGGGAGGGAGAACGAGATGTGGGTATATTTAAGCAAAGAAAAGAGCAAAGTTCTGCCTAAATCCAATGGAATGTTAAATATTCAGATATTGGAGAGTATTAGCGGGATATCAAATAATCAGTCCTTAGATGATGCTGTAGATTCTAGCGATGACGACGAAAGTCTACAAACTGAAGACGAGACTCTTGATTCGGAATCGAGCGAAGAAATTGAGCTAAGTAGCGAAGATGAAAAAAGTGATTATCTACGTAATAACTCTTAAAACCTGTGTATGAATTTTATCAACGTTGTACTACTTAGTCAACATTGTATGTAAATTCAACAATTAAGATAAAATCCAAATTATGAATTAAC
>NW_020653200.1:14497754-14556788 GCF_003589595.1 Hyposmocoma kahamanoa | reverse complement strand
TAGAGATACACGCAAAAACGAAATAAACAGTTACTGAGAATTAAGTTTTTATTTGATATATAATTTAATAGGTGGTTTTCGTTAAAATACGAAGGTAAAAGCCACAAGCCACCGCCCGATACAGAAATAATATATCTTCAGATTATCCATTATGTTCAGCATTAAAATAATGATTGCCACAATCGGTAATTAACATGAAAATAGTGCTATTTTTTGTAACAAAATCTCTTATTGTTTGATTTCATTAAATATAAATATGTATATAAAAGTTGAACACGTTAAATACATATCGTCGTTTAACAAACAGTAATGCTGCTCAAATGATTTCGCGTTTTTTTAAGAAGATTGTAAAAACTGCTAATATTATTTTATAAGTATAAGATTAAGTTACTGTTATTGTTACTTAAGTTATTGTTGGTGCATTATTTATGGATAGCAAATAATTGTATTTGTATAGGTTATTGAATTTCTTAACCGGCTTCAAAAAAGGAGTAGGTCCTTATTTGTACTGTATTTTTTTTTGTATGTATGTTATGCGAGTACTCCGACATTTGTGAATCGATTTAATGATTCTTTTTTGATGGCAAGACGGTACCTTTGAAGGTTTGAGGGTAATTTGAAGAACATATTCCACATCTCTAAGGGCGGCAAACTAGGGGATGAATCTGGTTTCACGCACTTTGCTTCCGGTGACCAATTTCGATAAAACTTGGCAAATAGATCCACGAACTTTGGAGGTCGGTTTTTGAGTACTCTACTACTAGGTATCTACTCTGTACTGATATTATGTAGATATTATTGTATATTAACATTTTATTTTGACTTAACCAGTCACGCGTTCTAGAGACACCGGTGTCTCTAACACGCAGCTGTGTTTTCATACACCATTACAAAAAAATATAAAAATTATGAATTTAGGAAATGAAACTATTTTTTTGGATTTAAATCACGTATATGTGCTTTTTCAAACAAACCAATGTTTGGGGACCTTTACAGGTCCCATGGTCACGGTTAATTGAAATTAATTTTTATTTGTCCTAAATTGTTACGGACTCTGTGTGTCTTTAACACACGTGATAGGTTTAGTAGCATTGTAAAGTAAAAAACCGTTTACTAATTTACAATATGTGTGTAAAAGTTTTAGATAGGTTCCTTTAATGGAAAAGTACAAACACTATATTTTGTAAGCTTTTTGTATGTGTGGAGTACCCAGTAGGAATATGAGGAAACGGCCTATATTTTACGAGTAGTGTTTTGATAAATGGCTTCATCTTTTTTAATGGCTCTTCCGCCAGACTGGCATAAAATTTCCATTATTTTTTTTCCATACTTTAAGCATTAAATAATGATTCATAGACAGGCAGACTTATATATTTTCTATTAAATGTTATGAGAATTATATTCATAATACTGAATCTTCGATTGCCAACAATCCCAAACACTTCTGGTCGCATATTAAATCCCGCTCCAAATGTAATACAATGCCTAGTAGCCTGTCATATGAAGGTAAAATAGTTAATACCGGTGAATCTATCACAAAAGCATTTTCTGATTATTTTTCCACATCTTTTTTACCGAAAGACAATACTGATGTTGACATCTTGCTAAGAACTTTTTATTCTAGCGACGAACTTTCGTCTGCGCATATCTCTCATGTGGAAATAGATGTCAGTGAAGTGTGTAAGCTCCTTTCTAAATTAGATATTTCCAAAGGAGCTGGACCTGATAATCTTCCCGCGTATTTTCTAATTAAAGTAGCTTCTTCGATTTCTGTCCCCGTAACCATTTTATTTAAGAACTCCATCTCCTCCTGTACAGTACCGTCGGTGTGGAAATGCGCTTATGTTACCCCCATACACAAAAAGGGCTCCAAAACTGAAGTTATTAATTATCGCCCCATATCGAAACTTTGCATCATATCCAAAATTTTTGAAAGAATAATTTACAGACAACTATTTGAATCAATTAAAACTAACCTTTCACAGTCTCAGCACGGGTTCATTAGGGGTAGGTCAACAACATCTAATTTAGTCTTGATAAATGATTTCATATCAGCATCAATGGAAGCCGGGGACCAGGTTGACGTGATCTATACTGATTACAGCAAATGTTTCGATCGCATAGATCACCTCATACTGCTCTCAAAAATTAACAAACTTGGGATTCGTGGCAACCTTCTACGATGGTTTGCTTCTTATGTTGACAATAGGTCTCAGGCAGTTGTTGTCAGCAATTATATTTCTAGTTGGGCTAAAATATCAAGCGGCGTGCCCCAGGGATCTTTACTAGGACCGTTGCTTTTTACTATTTTTATTAACGATATTCACTTATGTTTGACATCTAGTAACCTGCTATGTTTTGCCGATGACATGAAAATATACTCCAGAATTTCAACCAACTTTGATGCTGAGGCTCTCCAAACTGACTTGTTGATACTGGAGGAATACTGTATTTCCAATAAGCTCGACTTAAATCCTGCCAAATGCTCAATAGTAACCTACAGTCGCAAAAACTATCTCTTAGTCTTTAATTATAAACTTGGCGGCCAGGTACTTAAACGAGAAAACATAGTTAGTGATTTGGGTGTCACATTCGACAATAAACTTCTGTTTGATGCGCACATAGACAGAATGGTGACCAAAGCATCACGTGCGCTGGGGTTTATAATGCGTCGGTCTAGCGAGTTTCGGGATATTAAGACAGTTAAAATCTTGTACTGTACGTTTGTTCGCAGTATTCTGGAATATGCGTCACAGATCTGGAACCCGCAATATGAGGTGTACATTTCGCGTATAGAACGTATTCAAAAAAGATTCATTCGTTTTTTATGTTTCCGAACTAAGCGACAATATCATAATAATGATTACCTGCACATTTGTAAAATTCATCACATTCTTCCCCTCTACATGCGTCGTCAAATAGCCGATTGCGCATACATTCTAAAAATTTCTCAAAATATAATTGATTGTCCCGAATTACTATACAAACTCAACTTTTTGACTCCCACACGTAATTTCAGGGTTAACAAAGTATTTGACATACCTATAGCTTCAACCAATTACAGAAAAAATTCGTTTCTGCTGCGAGTTTGCAACAACATCAATAACATAGTTAATAAAATAGATATTGATATCTTTAATACCAAAATTGTCACAGCGAGAAAATTACTCAGCGACTTCTTTTTTATTTCTTAGGAAAGTCTTTTTTATTTCTTAGGATAAACTTAATAGTTATATTGTAAAATTCTATTTCTGTTGATTTTTTTATTAGAGTGCTTACTTATTTAAGTTACTTTATTTCTACAAGTGTAAACTTATTTAGCTTACTTCATTGTTTAATTTAGAAATATAAATGTATATACTTCTAGTTTACCATTAATAAATAAAATAAATAAAATAAAAAATATTATAGATTTTGACAGCTAGACAGTATCAAACGATTTGGAGCTTATGCACATTTTATACGCGCCGCAGACGCGCTGTAGCCGAGCGTATGTATCGCGCATTTTGATAACGAGATAGTTTTACTTTTAGTTTTGTTTGTTAATTTCAGTTAGTTTTTTATAATGAAACAACTACATGATATTCTAAGTGTAAACTCCAGTGGAGTATATGAGCTTCTTGCTAGCAACGCGATGTTTGTGCGCGTTTGAATCGATTCACTAAACGCGCGTTCCTGAAACGCGTGTCGTCGGAACGTATAAAATACTACTTGGTAAAAAAAAATTAGAAGGTAGAAAACTTGACATTGGCGACGTTTGCCGTAATTTTATGTATTACCTATTTTTACAAACTTGACGGCTGGCGAAATCCTAACAAAGCCAATAAACGAAAGAAGAAGAAAAAGCAAATAAATCTGGATTAATCAATATGAATTATTTGAAATAATATTAATAAACGCGAAACCACTCACAAGAATGGACTTGTTTAAACGTTTGCGAGGAGGGTCTTCCCCCGAAGGTAAATAATATATTTTTATAGCATTTTATTGAGTTGTTCTTTTTTTTTAACTTGAGATGTGACGTAATATGCTTAAATTACCCTCAACAAGACACGTCCAGGCATTTCCCATTCTCATTAACAAATGTGTAACTTTTGTGAGTTGGTCCAGTCCTTTCACTACATAAACTATGGATGTTGTTATAATTTAAGTACCGTTAGTGTCCAAGTCCTTTTTTCCGACTCTAGATCCTTTAAATTTATTTGTTTATAGCGAAGACAGTCTCTAGTAATGTTGAAAGCAAGAAGAAAGCATTGCAAACTGTAGCGTTTGGGCATACCGACGATGCTTTAACACCTGATGATTTTGAAAATATCATTCGTTCATCGTCTGAAGTCAAGACGTTACAACCTCTAGAAGATCATATGACGATGACCACTGTAAAAAAGACTCCTAACAAGACGGATACTACTCCTGATACTTCGGCAGTCACCTCGAAGCCAACCCCCGATCCAATCCAGAACTTCGAAGATGATTTCCGTGACCCTTATTGGAACTGATTACTATTTAGTTACAACAGAAATAGTTAATTTATTAAATTCTTGTCTTTTGACTACCTAATCGCTTTTAAATGTTGAAAATTTATATGGTATAGTTGAACATTTTTAGTGGAATTTCCTGCCTGCAGATTTGTTTCTTGCGCTTTTCCACTACTACTTGGGCTTTTCCAAGGCGAAAGTGACTAGGCGTTATACATACCTAATTATACCATACCTTTTTCACGTATATTTCGATCAGGTGAGATGGAGGTCAAATAAAAAAAAATTTAAATTTTATAATGATTTACAAAATGGTAACTAAGTATTAGAAAGTTACGAGTTTCTCATACCTACCATTCAGGGCTATGGAACGGTTCGAATGTATTTTAGAATATTTAGAATAGGTTTTGAAATTGTTACTTTACTATTACACTTTGTTTTTTGTTATTAAACTAAAACTAAAAACTAAGGCGTACATCGCAAAATGGATTTTTTAAACTAAAACAAAAGTAAATTAAATAAGTTGGCCAAATGTGAATCGGACTTGTCCACTAAGCTTGAAAGAATATCAAAGGTTTCACCATAACACAAACTTAATTATTGCAAACTTAATTTTTTGTTATTGTAAATAATTATAACTTCTTAATAAACGTGAAACCGACCTCAAGTTTGCGTATCTGCTTTCGCTGTTCGTTACCGTGGTCCTTAAGTGTAACTAAAACGCATATGGAAGGATAGTCCTCGTCAAAACGAATATGAGCCCAAGTACAAGGTAGGTTCTGTACACTGTTGACAAGTTCATCAGATCTGTCTGTCATCAACAGATCAGCTATGTTTATTACGCACACACTCAATATAACGCACACACTCAACATAGACCCGCACTAGGGAAACCCTGTGTCGCGGATGCCATGGGCACACACAAATTCCACTTCAAGTTACGCGAGAACTAAATGTAGGCTATACAAATATTTCTCCCGGCCCGGGAATCGTCCTGGGAACTTTGCGTGGCAGTCCGGCATGGTAACCGTTCGGCCCATAGATTTAGTACTACTAAATCTATGGTTCGGCCATAGAGGTGTTATGTAGTCTAAGTCACTACAACATTTTAGCTTATTGGAATTACATCTAGTTGCCAAGTTTTATTGACATCGGTTAACGGAAAGTGGTGAAATCCAATAAACCGGATTCATCCCCCCAATTTGCCGCTTTTAGAGGTGGAATATTACTTTCAAAAGTGAATTGAACCACGAATGAACCACTACTTTTTTGTAGAGCGTACTGATATGCGATCTCGTAACATACCCAAACACACATTAAAAAATATATAGTTAAATTGAGAACCTCCTCTTATTGAAATCGGTTAAAGAGAATTGTTTGTTGAGAGAGTTTCATTTGTGAATAAAATACTCGTCAGTGGTTATATGTGTTGCGTTTGTCGATTCCAGGTTTCGGACCCTGAAAACGTGTAATTTTTGACAGCAAACAATTATGCGAAATATTAAGAGGAGAGAGAGTGGACAGTAACTTAGACCGGCAATTTCATAGTGTATGTGTATGTGTATGTGATAGTAGTTTATTTTTATTAATTCTCGAATATATAGCGGAGAAATCTTCTCCGCTTCGATTTCGTATTTTCGTAACGAATTCGTTGTACAAGAAAAAGTACTTACAGTGCCATGAGGGCCTTCCCCTAGCAAAGTAACTGGTCTTATGCGCCCCCGCGGGAAGTCCAGCAGGGGCGCAACTCCGTTTGGGGGCTCCGCTTCTGGCAGTTTGATGGAGGTGAAGAGTCCTGGTGGAGCGCGATCGCGTCGCCCTCCATGTTCTTCCGGGTACGTCTGTCCACAAGCATAAATATACAATCAAGAGGTTGGTTTATAAAGGTTGAATGTCACTTGGCAGTAAGCTGAACCTCGGCACCGCGCTGTCACTGGCGACTATTTTTCTACGTACGCCTATGAATTTGTCGGCGTGGAGAAAATTTATTTTATTTTAATGAAGTAATAATAAGAACATTAATAATAATTAACTAATGCACACACTCATAGCCCTGCAACAGGAAAAAACCCTGCATCGCGGGTGCCATGGATACACACATGGACAACCACAAACCACCGCTTATTTTTAATTTAATTGTATTGTATTTGTTTCCGTTTTTTGGTGTACAATAAAGACATTTTGTATTGTATTATATAGTATATGTATTATATATACACAGGTGTTCCACGGTGTGAAAGTAAGTATTTTTGTAGATTGGATATTTTATGTCATGGAGTCATTATTTTGTTTTTAAAAGGAAGTAATTTCAAAGACTTCAAAGTTGCCTCGTCTGATAATCAAACCGACCAAATGTGAAAAAAAGCAACCTATATTTATCGATTGAAAGGGTCAATGACAAGAATTAACTCCTGTTAAGTACAGGCGGACCGTGGTGGATGGCATCAACTTTGGGGGGCCTATGCTCAGCAACGGGTGAAATCAGGCTGTGGACGATGATGATGAAGTACAATTGGGACGATACATCACGTTGACGACGACGGACATAGTATCTATGTAACATAACATAGAGTGTAAAAGTATGAAAGTATCAATTATAAGCATTAATCTATGTAACATAGTATCTTAAATTGATGGATCTTCAAATCGCTTCTAATATTACTTACATTTAAAAATAAAATAATGTCTTCATGGAGCAAAATATCTACAATATTTAATGTCCCTTTCCCTTCGTATCCATAGCCGTGGGAGACCCTGTATAAGTCTGTTCACCCTGTTTGGGAATTACATATTTCTCAGGTGTTGTATGAACATAAACAAGAGAACAACACGACATTATTATTAAAGGCGAGATATAAATAATATATATTTTGAAATGTTGGCTCCTTAGTGTCCTGATTTATATACTGCCGTCCGCTAATTAAAACGCGGCCAAGAGACAAAATATTTTTTGTGATATCATAAAAAACGATAACCCAGTTTCATAATATTGAAATTGTTTAATGATTTAAAATTTAAATCGAACACGTTAGCTAATTTTTAACCGACTTCAAAAAAGGAGGAGGTCCTCAATT
Organism: Hyposmocoma kahamanoa; assembly: GCF_003589595.1. Classification (NCBI taxonomy): domain Eukaryota; kingdom Metazoa; phylum Arthropoda; class Insecta; order Lepidoptera; family Cosmopterigidae; genus Hyposmocoma; species Hyposmocoma kahamanoa. The sequence continues at coordinate 14,549,236 of NW_020653200.1, read as the reverse complement.
CGACTGTATATTCTTTTTTTTTGTATGTTACGCGATAACTCCGGTATTTGTGAACCGATTTTCATGATTCTTTTTTTGTTGGAAAGGGGGTACTTCCATAGTGGTCCCATTTTATTTTGAAGAAAATCATCCATCTTTAAGGGTGGCTGTTCACGCATTCAGTTTTATAAATAGCGCCTAATTTTAATTTAGGAGCAATTATTTTAATGGTTGATTTTGCTATTTCTCCAATTCAATGCGTTTTTCTCTCAATGTACTTTGAGTAGTGAGAACCGATTATTATTATCTCCAGTGTCAAGTCCTGTATAGTGGCGAACTAGGGAATATTTCAATAAAACTTAGCAAATAGACGTAATTCCACGTACTTTTGAGGTCCGTTTTTTTAATACTCTGTACCTCAGTACAGAGTATTAAATATTATTAATTAGATTATAATTGTTTTTAAAAGAGAATTATATCATTGTGCTCTATCTATTTATCACTTAGCCGCGTTGTAGTTAGTGGACGGCAGTATACAGAATGGAAGCCTCCTATAGCTGTATAATAATTTGTTGCCTTAATGAAATTATTCAGTCTACCGTTTATAGAAAGCAAACGACAGCTGCGTGTATCGACCACTTTTTGTAGTGGCATAACACGCTAACAAAGACCCATAGTATATTTTATATATGTCAGTAAATAACCCAGGTTCTCCGCTTAATTGCTATTCCCCCTGCAAGATTGTGCTCGTATAATTTATACTAGCTCCGCGATGAATTATTGTAGGCATGTAGGTGTTACCTAGTACGCGCGGAATTTCATTTCTGTAATTATTTGTTGTCTATTCGTATACAGTGGAAAAGTTCTAGTAGGAGTTATTAAAAATTTCTTAGAACCAAAAGTTCGTTGTTGTGAGGTTATTTTAAAGTGATATATACCTAGAACGATTAATTAATCGATACTTGATTTTGTATTGAAACGTATTCACACCCAAAATAATAACAATAATTATTGGTTTGTTTATTTTCTCACCACAATATAGGTACATTATGCATAATATCAACAACACTGCATAAAAACAATAATTATACAGTGGGAGACTGGTGCCTAAACCACATAAACTAGACGTAGGGTATGTATTTCAGGTCACTCCACCCCTTGGAAAATATTTGCAACTTTGAATCGTACATCGAAAATTGCGTCTATGCATTGAATAACTACTAAGTTATCTATTTATACTAAATTTTACAAAGGAAAAAATAAAAAGGAAAAATATTTTTTATGCCGTGTTAGTTTGGTTAAAATTGTTTGTGTGTAAGTGTGTCTGTAAATGTGTGTATATATGTATGCATAAATATACGTATGTAGGTGAGTGATTGTTGTGCGTGTAATGATGTGCGTGTGCGTGGACGAGGGAATAGTAATACAATTGGAAGAGCGATGTTGAGCTGACATGGCGGTGGTGAACTGGCACGGCGATGGTGAGCTGGCATGGCGATGGTGGATTGGATGGTGGAGGATTTATTATATTAATGAAATAATTAAAACAAAATAAAATAATTCACATATGAGCTGATTACATCGGGGTAGTGAGTAGTTGTTCCGTATCCTCATAGTACAAATCCTGAAACCAATTATACGGGGTGTGCTTATGCTCTTCGGTGGTACAGCGGTTAGTACTATGGGCGCTTGTTGAGGACGTTCCAAATTCGATTCCCGATTTGGGTCAATTTATGAAACAAACATTTTTAAGTTGGTTCTGGTCAGGGTATTCCGGGTATTGCCCTCAGAGTTATCGTTACTCTGGTACTCATAGTACAGGAAATAACCTAATTTGAGACTAGAAATTTGGTGTGATTATTTGGCGTTTTATTCCCCTAAATATTGGCATAGCTTCCAAGAAAAAGGAATCTAACAGAGATGCAACAACGGTATAAGTATCTCGTTTCCAATACATCGGCAAGTATGCCTTACATTTTGAGCAATTGTGAGATCTTGTACTCGTAATAGAGTCTCCGTACGCTACCTGCTTACGGTGGCGTCCGGACGCTTCTGGGTTCGCCCTCCGCTGGACCTCGCCTCCTAAGGTCTCGGTACTTATGACTTTGTTTTAAAAAATTGACCTAGTTTAATGGCGGCCATATTGGGAAATGGCAAAAAGTAAATTTTGACTGCAAATTATTATTAAACATCTATATGTCCATTTTCAATCGAATTAGAGCAAATTTTTATCTGCCGCAAAAAATTTTGTATGGCGGCCATATTGAAAAATGGCGAAAGACTAATGTTGATCATAAATTATTATCAAGCACTTCTTAAGACACCCACATGCTAATTTTCAAAGGAATCAGAGCAATTTTGCTCAACGAACGCTTCTAAGGCGGCCATATTTGAAAATAGCGAACAACAAATTTTGTTAACAAACAAGTATGGCGGCCATCTTATTTATTTGAATTTCAAACATTTTCTACTTCCGGCGGAAATTGACCAGGGTGTACCTCATAAAAATGCACAAATTTTCCCTCCATATATTATAGTTTTTGCAGACCGTTGATCAGTATTTCATATTTTCTACATTCAGATCTTCTCATATTTGATTCTTTGCTTTGGAGTCTATCCGCGGTACAACGGTAAAAAATATCTTTTTCCACAATATCGGAAAGTATGCGGTCTATTTCTTATAACTTGTAGCTTTATAAACTCATTTGCAAAAAACCCTGCCTGAAATAATTACAATACGAAAAAGGTTTTAGTCATTCAAAAATGTCACTGGCTTGATAGTAAAACCTACAGTAAAATATAGTCTACAAGAAAATTACTCTTCACTACATAAAACGGCGAAAAATGGTGGAAGTTCATATGAACTAATTAATCATTTTTTAATGAATTTTGATAAGTTATCTTGTTTAATTCATCATTTTAAATACCATACCATGGTACCATTAATAAGTGGTCTCTAAAAGTGGACAAAACAATAATAGCCAGCAAAATTAAAGCGCTGCTAGAAAAAAATCATTCTCAATGTTATATTTACCAGAGGCTGAATGTGATTCGTTCGACAGTTCAGAGAACTTGATAACGATGTCAAGAGACCAGTGCCGTCAATAGAAGGACAGGTTCTGGAAGAAAACCATGCCCGAACCACGGGATGACCGCTTCCTGGTAAGCCTGGCGTTGAGAAATCGCAAAGCTTCACTCGTGGACCTCAAGAAGAACCTTGAGGAAATGAGAGGAGTACAAATTATACATGACGTGATACATGACGGAGATCCTAATTCCTCACGTACAACCTGCATTAACTGTTCTTGGAGAAGATTTCATTTTTATGGATGCCAACGTTCGCGCCCACCGTTCTGGCGATGTGGCGATGTGGAAGCGTATATTCAAGAGCTTGGAACCCGGCGTTTACATTGGCCAGCTTGAAGTCCCGACCTCAATCCAATAGAGCATGTCTGAGATATTCTGAAGCGACGGGTAAGGTCAGCGCAGACAGCACCACAAAATATGAGGGAGCTAAAAAATCTCATCACCGTGGAATGGGTACATATTCCACAAGAGGTCATAAGCAATATCCTCGAAAGCATGCCTTGAAGAATACAAGTTGTGATTTTGGCAGGAGGAGGCCACACTCATATTAAATTGTGACCATTTTTCCTTTACATTATTGAAAAAAACAAAAATCTTTTAATTTTTATTTCACTTAACGAGTAGCATTCTACTGAGCACTGATAATAGAACAACTTTTTCTCATTAAGGTTAATTGAAATTAATAGAAAAAATTTGCTCAAACCATTTTCTGCATTATTCATTTCTAAGATTCTGAGGATACTAGTTAAATAAACTTTATTTGCTAAGGTGCTCGTTTTTTTTTTTTGCAAAAGAGTGTATTTATTACAGATGAGACGATCAAGAAAGCAAAAGAAGCGTTTGAAACGTAGTGTAGAGCCGATCATGATGACGGTCCACGGGGTTGAATCGTCTTTTCCCACGAGACAGAAAGGGATTAAACGGACTTAATGGACGGAATGCACTCCTTACTATCTACCTAAAACGAGAACTGTATCCCTTATAAAAAGAAATATTGCCGACTAAATTCATTAGGGCTTCCCTAGTGTTTAAGTTTTAAAAGCCACTTTGTTAAGCTTAATACTACAACATTATTAATGACCTAATGTCACACAGACAGAGAGGTAGAGAGCAGGTTTTAGATACATCGCCAGGCGGTTGTCTCTGTCACCTATTAACGCGCACCTGCGTGCGAGGCCAAGAGAGCGCTTGTTTTGATTTTATTATAATTTGTAGTTTGATATAGAGGTAAACTCAAATAATAAATGGTAGATAGTGCGTGTAACTTTATACGTATATCCATGGTTTTGTGAATGGGTAGGAAAGGTCTTCTTGTCTTGGAAATATTTCTTTTTAATCCGGCACATTTTTTATTACAAAATGATACTGAAGTTCGTATAAACACCTTTGATACTTTATAATTTAACGGATAAAATTAGCACGATGTTATGTTGTATTATGTACTTTTTGTAAAAGAAAAAGAAGTGTTATTTGTTCAGCGGGTCTTTGCGATGGAGTCGTTAGAGCAGAATTTAATTAATCTATTACACTTTATTGTGCCATACATAGGGTTTATCCAAGTACGTATATTGCAATGTTGTTATGTTTGCTAACAATCTGTTTATAATGAAGCTCCTTGAGTGAGACGTAAGGCGTAAAGCCGACTTTTGCAATATGATTTTGACTCCACAGTTCCGTTCGATTATACTAAACTCAAACTAGGATGACCCCTGTGATACTTCATTTGACGTTTGTCATAGGGCTGAGGTACGACAGATTTTTAGTATTTTTAATTTTTGAAGCAATAGTTCTCTCTTATAATTTTCCTGACGTATTTTGAACGCTGTATAAATGTGTGAAATGTTTTGTATATTATATTGAAGGCATAAAATATACAACTATACGTGGAGCACACTATAAGTTTCCGGAATGAATAAGAAAAAAATACTATAAATGGTCAGAAATGAATTTATTGTTTTTCAAAATATTCTCCGTTAGCAACATACACATCAAAAAAAGTTTGCGATCAATAGCATAAGCTCCTATAATTCTTTAAATTTAACTTTATCAAGAAAAAATCTATGTTGTATGCTTTCTTTAAATAGGAATACCCTGTTTGAAATTAAAATATAAAACTATTTTTTATTATTTATTTTAAAAAATTGAGCCATTAATCATAATGTAATAGTGATAGAAATTTCATAGAAAGAAAAAGACTGTTTAATTAAACTTAAACAACAATTTATTATTAAAAGGTGTGAATTCAATATAAAATAACTCCTCTCCTGGCTCGAATACATGCGAAGATCCTCCTGGGCATGCTGAGGATCAAGTTATCCAGCATTTCCTGGGGTAACCTATCCCATTCTTCAATAGCGGCTTCCCTGAGCTCTGGAACTGTCTGGGGACGTGGCTCACGGTTCCGTACTGCTCGTTTAAGAGCATCCCACGCGTGCTCTATTGGGTTTAAGTCGGGCGAGCCGGCAGGCCAGTCTAATCGTGTGATATCGTATTCTTGAAGAGCAGCATTGACTCGTTGAGTTCGATGTGCGGGCGCATTATCATCGACCAGTACAAATTGGTGCCCATGGTTTACTCGGAATGGTCTGACGATATCATCAATAGCAACTGCTTTGTACATGTCTGCTGTCATGAAACCCCGATACGGGATCAAAGGCGTTCTAGCTCCAATCATAATGCCACCCCAAAAGGACACCGATTTTCCGCCTTGCTGAACTGTTCCAGTGGCAGTTCTTTGTCTTTCACGGTCGCCTGGTCTTCTCCAGACACGGACACGTCGGTTATCTGGATGAGTGCTGATTCGGGATTCGTCAACGAAGAGACAGTTTTACCAAATGTTTTCGTCCTCACCTTTTTCATTTTGCCGAAGTCTAGCCCACTGCAATCTTCGTTGTTGACGTTGCCGGGAATTGAGCGGAGCTCGCCAAGACCTCCGTGCTCGTAATCCAGCCTGGTGCAAGCAATTGCGAACGGTCTGCGTGCTAACTTCAAGCCCAGAGGCGGCCCTGACTTCTGCTTTTATTTTAGTGGCGTTGATTGTTGGATCACGGGCTGCCAGCAATCTAATATACCGCTTTTGGGCAGCTGTCAAAACAGTTGGGCGACCGCTGCGGGGTCGGTCAGCTAAATTCCCCATTCCGTGATACCTCTGCAACGTAGCCACGACACAGGATTGGGATATAGCAAGTCTGCGTGCTATTACTCTCGTGGTGTATCCTTCTCCCCTCAAAGTTATTATTCTAGCTCGTAAAACCTCTGATAATCCTCTTGGCATTTTTTCAATCACAACTTTCCGCGAAAAATATCTTGAATCGCTTATAATTGACTAAATCAGATTTCTGAATGAGCGTAAGCTAGGACTGAAAGCCTTTTTATATGAAAAAACAATTGAACGGGGTCATTGTTTTATGGTCTAATTTATTTTTAAATAAAGAATCTAAAAAGAAGAAAAAATCATAATATAATCTACAGTAACAAAAAAGATTTCAGTTTTTCGAAGTGATCGCAAACTTTTTTTGATGTGTTATATAGTAGTAACATATTTTTCAGACTCTTCGACAGCCTCTTCAGGTGATGAAAATCGTTGACCGCGTAACTGGTTCTTAATTTTTGGAAATAAATAAAAGTCACAAGGTGCCAGGTCGGGATTGTACGTGGGATAGCTCATAAGGTCAACGTCGTTCACCATCAAAAATTCACTTGTCTGTCTGGCCCTGTGATAACTGGCATTATCGTGGTGCAAGATGATACGGCGTTTACGGTTATTTTTACGGAGTTTGTCAATAACTTCCGGCAAACAAATGGTCGTGTACCAATCACTATTCACGGTACAACAACTCTCCAAAGCAACAGTAGCCACGTGTCCAGTTTTATCAAAAAAAGAAGCAATCATCCGCTTATAGGCACTTTGCACGCGCGTCACTTTTATTGGTTTCGGCTCATCTCGAAAGACCCATACGCTCGATTGCCTTTGTTTTGTGATCGTAACTATAAATCCATCTTTCGTCAGCTGTTACTATGTCTCACACCGAATTTGAGTCCCCTTCGTTAAATCTGAAAGGCATGGCATTGCACCAAGTGACGCGATCCGTTTTTTGAGCCTCAGTCAAATTAAATATTTTATTAATTTGTTTTCACACTACACACACTTATACCTGTATGTATATATTGCAAAGATTATGTAAGTATTTATTCGATATAAGAGTACACACTGCAATAACACTATACACACTCATGATATAAGTATCTACGTAGTTTATTTTATTTTATTATCTGTTCCGGGACGCGTACGTCCGTCACTCTCACTCACTCGGCTAGAGCCCATTGAAAACCAGCGTCACAACCTAGCCTTGGTTGTGACTTTAGCTGAATGGGATCCTTTTGTACACGCCACAGCCGCACACATGTCAGTATAGTATATATATAATATAGTATTATGCAACTTGTTGTTGAAATGTTTTTACGCTGTTCTTTGTGTTATTTCTGTTTTAGTTATATTAGTCTTTGTTTTTGTGTTTTTTTTAATAATGTGGCGTTACAATAAATGGTTTCTATTTCTATTTCTGAATTGTGTGGGATCCACAGAGAACACAGCTTTTTCACACCCAAATGTTTGTGTAATATTATTGATTTCATGACTCATGCCTATGCCTAAAGATGCCCGATTGTCATGGTATGTCACATGCCTGTATGTTTTGATCATACGGCGCATAGCATCGATGTTTTTGTTGTTCACAGGAGTGGACGGACGACCAGAACGAAATTCGTCACTGAGATTCACACGACCGCGTTTGGATTCTGCAAACCAGCTATAAATAGTCGTCTTGCATGGTGCTTCATCGCCAAAAGCAGTTTGAAGCCGATCGAAGCTCCGCTGTGCTGTTAACTTAAAGTTGTAGAAAATCATACTACGACAATGTTCATGGGTTAAATCCACGGTGATGAAGACAACCAATTTCTAAAATGAGGCTACATATAACTGTCACTTGTTTTTACAAGTGACAGTTAGATGAAACAAGCTGTATTCTATAGCCAAAGAGTTCTATTTTCAAATGTTGTAATTACTTAACTGCGCTGCAACTTATAGAGCGCCCTATGTTATTTAGTAAATTTAAAAGCACATTTATCATATCATTATTATCATCAAAAAGGTAATAACACTGATATGTCAATTCACTCTGCTTATTATTAAAACTTAGACTGTGTAAACAAAAGGACATGTTATATTGACATATATAATTCAGACGTTATATGTTGAAGATGCATTCCGACATTGAAAACATAAACATGTTATTGTCCTTGTTTAACTACTGTATGACGTCGTAAGCCAATATATATTCCTATATATAGGATAGCATTATATTGGTCTGTGCCAAACACGGGAATCGAAAATACGTTACGTCATCTTAAATGTCAACAGTGTGCATTTCGCCATTTTTGGAGTACCGAGACGGTTGTCAAAGGGATGTACATCAAATGTCAAAACCAATGTTTCGCCAAATGTTTTATTGAATTATTCGCATGAATTGTAATTAAATGTACAAAAATATTGACAGTGAGAACAATGACCTATTGACAAAAAATACGTCGATGCATTAAGGGATGGAACGAATGTTACATCACATCGTCACATGTGTTATTTTTCTGTCGATAAATCCTACTTACAATAGCCCAAACATCTCATGTAATTAAACTTATTTAAGTAGTTTATTCATAAGTTTTGCCAAATTTTACTTTGGTTACTGTAGATTGTCTGTTTGTTTGTATAGTTTGATGATTGTTGATAACGATTATTTTGAGATAGTGTTGTTCTTGTAAGCATACAATTATCGATATTCCGTTATTAAAATAATTCTATAATGATATAAAGAGGTTTTTATTACTTGATTATTATTTTTATTTTAAAAGGTGCCTACAAATCAAAAAGAAAGTATGAATGGTTGGTAATTATAGGACTGTCCAATGTAAACATAGGATCAAATACCATTTTCGTTTGTTCGTTTCATTTTGAAGAGGCAAATTGTAATAGAACTTATAATGTAACTACGTTACACGACAATGCAATTCCATTGTTATATTTATTGGTAAAAAACTTTGTATTTAATTTTGATTAAAAAGACTCATTACCGGGCATTCTGAGTTCCTTAAAACAAACTTACAGCGATTAATATGTGGACAGCCCGAGATTAAATTATTAGACTCATTTTTGTTCAATACGAAGTTAAGTAAGTGGTTAAATGAAAATATTTTTATAACATTATATTTTTTATTTTATTATAGGTATGATATTTTATAAATGAATTATTTCATAGGAAATACGATGTAAAATTTTATCTTGATTTTAATCATTCTTGGCAAATTTTATGTGTAAGTTACACATAAAATTTGCCAAGAATGATTAAAATCACTCGACAGATCAAACTCATCTAACATTTCCGGATATTCCCATATGACATAAAACAGTCCCAAATGGAATATTTATATACTTTAATTAAACTTTTATTAATCATACTTTGATTACAGTAAACTATACAAATTTCAAACATACAAAACAGTTTGAACATTGAAGCCATACATTTGCATGTCGATATTGACTTATCTATTATTATGGTACAACCTTAGAATAATAACGCATAGAAAACTAGTCCGCACACGCAAAGTGAGGCAAATTGAAGCGCGCCAAAAAGGCCTACACGAGCGGGCGGGCCTTCAATGCTCAAGGTCAACTTGCACCGCGAACAGCTCCAGAATTTTAGCTAAAAATGAAGAAATGTGCGGTAAATGAGTGTAAAAATACGTCAGACAAACATAAAATAGATACTAACATAACATTCCACAAGGAAGTAATGCGTTTCAACTTGTATTTTTATATAAATATTCACTAAAACCGAAAATTAACCTACTACTAAAACTAGCCTACATGAATTTGATTTTTGCCTCACTTGTGACAGTTCGTTAAATATGAAACTATCATTCTATGCGTTATTATTCTAAGGGTACAACACTAAAGAAATCAGCCATACGTGTGATACAATTTTGGTGTAGGTGGGTACGTTTGTGACCTCCTTACATCGTCATCCCACCTTTTTATCGCCTTTTCTCCGACTCCTCGCCATTCGTTTTTAAAATTTGAATCGTTCTTTAATAATTCCTTTACCTCGCCATTCTGTTTTTGTTTCTGTGTTTGTTCTTGTTAATTTTTTGAACCGTTTACGAGTTACTGGACGTCGGGTTCGCGTTAAAAAGTGTCCGTACCTACAGGGCGTTAAAATCGCATACAGAGCGTCAATCGCGCAACAGTCTTCGTTTGTTAGACTGAAGGAGCGGTTGTCAATCATTCAGTACTATATAATAATAACTTGTAAAAATTACTGCAGTAAAGTGTGAAAATAGGATTTTGTAATGATACAAAATCCTGTTTTCACACTTTACTGCAGTAATTTGAATTTGAACTAAACAAATATATTGTGTTATCATTTAAAATTGTTATTTTGTACAGTTGTTTAATATTTAATTTATTAAACATAAAAAATAAGTGAATCGTAAATATATATTACAAAAGCAAACAAAATAATCAAATAGCTAACTGTCCTTTTTCTACACATTGCATGCGCAAAAGATGGAAATATTTAGAACATAGAAACTATAGAGTCGCTTTGATTTTAATTTTATTTTTAAAATATTTTTTATTAAACGTTAGCAATAATTATCGATAGAATGTTGTACTCATTTTACGGATTGGGATTACCTATCGGAAGTCAGAAAATACATTTGCCTGAAGTAACGTTAGCTCGAATTTTCATAATGTCAAATGTATTTTTTTAGGAATATTACAAAACAAAAGCTAATTTTGTATTTGTGAAAAGTATCGAGTATATAACCGAAATAGAGACGAAATAAAAGCCATTATTCCTGGTAACATATTAGCGATACAGCTCTTATAAATATCAACTCTCGTTTGCACTGATATATAGACAGGCCAACTACTGACCTGTGTGTACGTCTCCGTATATTCCAAAAAATATTCTGTATTTATTGTAATAAACATAATATCTCGAACAATGCCGTGCAATTCTATTCGGTGGTGTAGGAAAAACAGCAAAACATCTAGTTACAAAACAAACCGAATCACATTTCATCGGTAATTAAATATTAAATATGTAATTTTGCAATTTTCGTCCATTATAGCAAAGCTCAAGTTAACTGGTCGATTTGAAGTCAAACAGTTGACGACACTCATTGACACACCCGTTAATTGTTTCGAACTCGGGCTAGCCAATCGGAGCGCAGTTGTTTTAGTAATGATATGGCAGAATAGTTTTCAAACAAATTAAATGACATTTCGTCTATATTTCTGGTTATATACTCGATAGTGAAAAGCATCAAAATTACTTGAAAGCGTAACGATTTTATTATAAATCGGTTTTCGGAATTACGGACATTTGAGTTTACGTTTTTTTGGAACATCGGTACATTTCTCGTAGTACACGCTTATTTTCACATTTGCAATATTTGTTTGTATGTATCTGCCCAACTCTTTATTATTTCTTTAAGTGAATTTGTACAATATCGACATAATAATATACATAAAAGTTAATTAATATTTACAATAAAGGCTGCTCCATTACTCTTGTGCTCAAGTAATTTTCAGTCGAAGCTAAATATGGTGCATTTTGTTAACTTTTCAGTAGAAGTTGAATATGGTGTTTTAGGGCCCTTAAATTGCTGCAAGCAAAATTAGGCAGTACTGCAAAGACGTTACAATTTAAATCAAATGTTTAAGTGTTTTTTGTATTTCATTACATGTCACTACGTTTGTATAGATTATCTTCGGACATTTTTCGTGGTTTTTGTATTACACCCGATGTCCATTTGTTGGTAGGTCAATGACAAGTTACCAAAAATCTCTTGTGCGATAAACATTTTAAAATTCAGAAATGTGAATAAAATGGGAATAATATTTATAACCTGGATTTATTACCACCTCTACTAGGAGGCTATTACTACTCTTCTGGCCACATTACAATCCTACTGAACATTTCAAGTGGTGTACCAGCAGCGGTATACGCTTTCACGTTTATTCCGCAGATAGGGCAGATCCTTTACTTTATGTTTTCCATATACTTTAAAAACGAATGGACGCATTATACATTTATTTATTAAATGGTCGAAAACTTTTTATCGATATACTTCCTCATAGCAAATCCATAGTAAGAACTAATCTTTGCACGTTCTCGTAAATAAATAATGATTTTACAAAAAAAAACTCGTTTTTCGGCTCATTTCCGACAAATAAACATTCACTTGGTGTTATTTTTACTTTAATTTAATGCATTTACTTAAACAAAAGCTATTCGTTTAAAAGCTAGGCTTATAAAATAGTTAATGAAATATGTAAATTAGTGCACGTCGTTACAAGGTTATTTTGTAGATTTTTATGAACTGTCGGGATCATCGTAGGTTATTTTTATTAAAGTATAATTTTATTGATACATAATATGAATTAATGGTAAACGTAAGCATGTTAAAAATAATATTTCTAACTACATTAAACAAAAAACCCCGTGGTAGGTTTAATGGTTTGAGCCAACGATATTATACTTATTTCACCTACCGGCTATCAAGCAGAGAGTCGTGGCTATATGACATGCTAGTATGACCCTAAATATACAGCCGTGGCTTTGAATCCGCATGCATCTCGAAATTTATGTGCGAAATTTAATTTGGAATTTACCATGTGTTTTTTGTGGAAGGATAATATCGTGAGGAAATCTGCAAACACCTGCAAAGCAATATATTGATTTGTGTCGCGGGCCCAACGAGAATTTAGCCCTCTCAATGTGAGAAGAGGCCTGTACCCAGCAGTGCATACACGGTAACTATTAATATTTTCGATATATATTTTATACTCTATTTTAATAATACTAACATACAAGTAATGCTGTCCAAAGAAACCTGACTGGCAATGGCACTCATTCGTAAAGTTTTTCGTAAATGTAGTTTTTATCCACCGTGTTTAAAGTTTGCATATCATTTTGCCTCTATTCGTCTATTGCTGGCAGAGGAAGTAGATTTTTCTTAAAACTCGGTCGTTATTCGAGATGTTTTGATAAGTAAAAAAAATAGTTTACATTTGCATAACATAATGAACCTCGACGGGATTGTGTGAATTTTTGCTTTTTGTTTACTCTGTTTAGTATAGTTTAATATTACTCAGTAATGGATATTGCATTTTTTTATTTAATTAGGTGTGTTACAAAGGTTTTAAATAAAGGCACTTAAAGTTCTTTCAGTAAATAAATCAAATCATCCAACATAATTAGATTAATTGTACATAAAAAGACTGAAACAATTATAAACCTTAATAAAAGCTTATTCTCATTTGCGCGGCTGCTTATATCTAAGCCTTATAAAGCCATAGTAAAACATTATATATACCCGTAGTCGGGTAATACGGGTTCTATACCAATTTATCATATTGCCATGGTCCGTATAATATGTAAAACCCCTAATGAGTACAATCCAAACATATTTCGGTAAAACCCTTTAATATTGAAACCCGACTGCCCTTAACAAATGCGTGTGCATTGGAATAGTTTGTTATGAAAATTAGTGCTGTATGACATTGAGAATAATAACCTCGTGTAGTTTATTGTAGTGCAGATATTTTATTGGGTGCACATACCGACCTGTTACAAACATCTTTTATTTTTCAAGCCATTTACCAATCACAACGTTCGGCCTACAAATTCTTTCACGACCCGTTTTAAATGTTGTACGTTTTGAAAGAAAAACCTTTTAAAAGTCAAAAACGAGGTGCTTCAATTGCCAATGAAGTTAAATAATCGTCGGAGATATGCAAAGAGTGCATTATACATAGCGGGTAGGTAATATCTATGAGTTCATTGTTTGTACTGGGTTCATGATTTTCATAAACATGTTTTGAAGTAAATCGCTGCCTTTGCGAAATATATTTCAGGTTCTGAAAAATTACTTAAAAATTGTATAGCCAATAAAAAGGAGATGCCAGCGCCATCCATCATTCATTAACGACGTTCGTCTTCATGGATATGTAAAACAAAAATGTTCACAGTAATTAAACCGTGGAGATATGTCAAATCAAAATATAGAGGTTTCTTTTTATAAACGATACGTTATTTTTGTATTTATATTTCGTGAAACCTATTGTTTCTGTACTTCCATGACAAGTTCTTTCACATCGAGTGAAACACACCTACTTAGCCTGTTATATATATTAATAACTCAGTCTCAAGCAAAAAGCGATTGCAATCGTCTTCATGCAATCGATGCAACCATACGCAGTTCTATTTCCGCTGTACGATTGGCATCCTGTCAACGGTTATTGGAAGTTAACTTCCGATTATGATGCGCTGCATAAGATTTTGATTGCGGTAGCTACATTTCGTAACCGTTTCCTAAATACACCTAATATTATGCCAGACTTCTCTGAACTCCTATCCCTATCAATGATTTAAATAAATAAAATAAAATTCTTTTATGTCAGACAACAAGTTCCACATCTGTTAATAATAGGAAAACAGCTTATGAATTAGACAGTTCTAATGACTAATTGTTATTTTTTACAGTTTTATGCATGATTATTTTTTGGGATGATGTTTTTTAAAGGAGAAAAAGAGACTCGTACATCGGATTTTTTTCCCATAATAGCCAATCTTAACGGTATATTTGGAATTCGTCCTATTTGTATTGCAGGAACAGTTTTTGAGCAATTGTTTACAGGTTACTCTTTGTAGATGAAAAAGGTGCGCGCATGTTTTTGAATAATTAATCGTTCCGTTTCGATATGAAATTAATCGCGTCAGAAGGGACACATGATATTTTTTAAAGTAATCTTACGATTAATGTAAGGCTTATAACATCCTTTTTTTTAAATTAGATGTCATGCGTTTCGTGCCCTGAGATTACATGAACACCGTTCCCCTTATGTAATACAATAGTATCGATTAAGGAATCAAATCGTTTCCTCGTTTAAATATAATATAAGTGAATTAAATAACATGGCGCGCATACAAACCAATTTATTATTTTATTCAACTCCAACGCGCACACGAAGCCTTGTGGGGAGGAGGGAGTGGGGTGTTTTAGGACATGTGACATATTCACGCGGCACTCGGGGGTACTTACAGGAGGTAGTGTTGCGGCTACATTTTACCGTGTGTTACATGTAATGGAGTGCCCGCAGGATATGGGGAGGCAAGGACGGGGAAAGTGTGTTAAAATGATGCATAAAACAGAAAAAGAAATATTCACTCCGACGGAGAAGCTTACTTACGGAAACTACTCGTCTTTGAATGGGTTTCCATTTCCTTATAGACACCAGTGTCGCTTTTGTAGACACCGCTGCCGTTGAATTTAAATGTTATTTATCTGATAGTAAAGGTTTTGTAATTTGGTTGAGAACAACTTTGACTTAAAATGATAAAGTCGAGTTTACAAATTAACAGAGCTTAAAAAAAATTAATGTCATTAGAATTGAACCATTATGCTTTATGTCCCCTACGTAGATGTAATCCGATCAAGTGGTCAGAAGTATACTTTTTTATTAAGCAATCTGTTCTATTCCACAAAAGTCATCACTTCTAAACTAGAAAGTTTCGTGTGAAAGTTAAGGGATTAATTCCAAGTAGTCCAAATTACAGAAGTTCTCCCGGTGAAAATCCTCATTATCTAACTCGCAATTTACCACAAAGGATCTCATTTAGTGCACTCACATTTCTCCCGGTCCGTCAGTCGATCTGTTCCAACTGGCCATGATCACTAAAGTATTTCATACCAAAAAGACATTCTGCTAGAATAGTCATTATTTACAGAAAATAACACGTTTCAACAAATTTCTGTACATGGTTTTATTTTCTTCTCAACGTGAATTGAAAGGAGATCTAGTGTAGAAACTACGTTTAACTAGTAGACTGGATTTCAGGTGCTTTCCATAATTCGCGTTTGCAACATTAGATAACAAAGAGATGTAAGTTTTAACAAGAAGGTGGGTAAGTAGAGAGAGCGTCTTAATAAGTAGATCCCGGGAGATGCGCAGAGCAAAGTTGGCTCGAAATAGTTTATAATAATAACTGTGCGTTTACTCGTTCGTGAATATTTTAGACGGTGGGCGAGTGAAAGAGACCACGGTAACTTATGGCCGCGCGCGGGAGATATATTGCGCCAAAGTTGCTCGGATGTGCCGAGATGTTATGAAGTTAAAAATGTCGTTTGTGGGAGTATTGGAGTCCGGAAAATGTACATAGCCTGTCACTGTGGAACGGAGCAACGGAAATTTGTTAGGAATACTTTAACCTTTTGGGTGCTTTGAATGAGAATGTAATTGCCGCTACGTGCCTTTTTACAATGTCGAACACGAGTTTTCAATCAAAATTGTCGGCGTTGTATCCTAAATTTGATCTCTTTTTTATTCGTGTTTGTTATTTCACCCTGAAATGAGAGTAGATACATGTAGTGACGTTCAATTTGGAGTTTTAATGATGTAAGTGGGAGGCTACTAGCAATGTGTAAGCCATTAAAACTTGGGACATTGCCACCGTGTTTCGTAGCTAACCCTCGCTTCGTTAGCAATTATTTTATTTCTCTGTGGTTCCATTACACCCGTTATTAATTTCAGAGGTGTTCATTGTTTCGACGGATTCCATTTTAATGCTTGGCTAACTTTTGGATGGTGCTTTAGATATACAACCATAATTAATAAGTTCATTATTTGCAATTTCGAAAACATTGTCTCAAACGCGAGACTAAATGAAAACCACGAATAAAGACTAATCAAATCTACAAGTAGCGCAAGTGCGAAGGCGTCTAACTGTTTCACATTATAGACACGGGTTCTTTAGTGCTTCTGAGCTAATGTCACTGTCATATGTAGTGCATAATTCAACACAGGAACGCCTCAGGTGTTCGAAGCACAATGCTGAAATTAAGCTTACCAGGAAAAAAACTTCTTTAGTGGTGTTCTTAACCTATACTAATGTATCTTTGTAACTTGTTGACTTGCGGTTATTGATAGAATGGTGGTTGATCATACGTTGTTGTCTTAGTTGCTATTTTGAAATAGGTGTAAAATGAATTTATGGAACATATCCACCAGCTAATGTAGAACACCGGGCTAATGTAGAACAATTAATCACTAGCCTTCTTTCACATTATTAGGTTACCATGTGCATGTGTTTACTTTCTTCATCTATTCAATGATAATTACCTCTAATAAACCTCTAATAATAATTACGCCTAATTTTTCCGTCTGACTTTACTGCACTATCTTCCCTATCACGGAAATCTCGGTCACAAAAAGGTTTCACCGACAAAAGGAGACACAACTCTAGAGGTAATCCTTGAGTGGGCAGCGCGCATACGTCGTTTGAGCAAACTCCTAGTGTCATTATAAAATACGGGGCCGCAACGTGGATTCACTTTGAGAAATGGAGGGCGGACTTTGGAACACCTGAGCCCGGAGCCGCGGAGTTACGAACGCTACACCGCCCGCCTGCCGCCGTTTCATGCCGCATAGCGCTGTGTACTTTTTATTTTCATTCAGTACAGTACTTACATTCGTAGTAGCACGCTGGTATAGTTATTTGTTATGAAAGGTTGCAAGTTGTTGTTTAGCGCAAGTGTTTGTATTGAAACCTGAGGAGCCGAAGAGTGACCCACGAGCGAAGCGAGTGCTTAAAAAATAGAATCCTGAGCATAGCGAGGGTTTCAAGTCACGAGATGCAAAACGACTTTGCTGCCGCGCGAAACATCCAATTTTTCACCTCACTATAGTGAGGAAAATGGTAGACGAAAGAAAAACAGTTGAACTATAACAACACAATTTAATAAACATAATTCGTTATCGTTGTCAATTTAATGCCAACAATAATAAGAATAAAATATATAATGTATATTACCTCTACGTATAATGTACAATAGATCGCGTAGTTGAACGTATAATTATGTTTTTTTTTCAACGAAAGAAAATTTAGGTGCATCACAGTTCATCGTCAAGTAGGAATCTCAAAAACGCTTTTGTGCGCAGATGTGTAACGAGTAAGAAAGCCTTTCCGAGCCAGTAAGGTGAAAAATATATTGTGTGTTACAGAATTCATTTATTTCAATAATTTATTATTATTACTTAAATTTATACATTCAACTGAGTTCCATTCATGGATTAGGTATACATATATACAAGAGTAGTAACGGTTTAATGTATCATGCGTGATTAGATCCATTAATGTTTGATTAGTAGCATGTCCTAAGGTTAATTACCAGCTAAACTCATAATATATATATTATGTTTATATATACATAGAGTGTCCTCATGTGTTGGTTAACCGAGATTGTCGTCGCGGGCATTTATAGATATTGTGATTCATCTTCAATAGTCACCATCATCATTTAGGTGCTTTAGTTTTGGTCTAGATTTTTTGCGTTCGGTCGTGTTAAATAATACTTTGAAGTGTATTTGAAAACCATTCTTTATTAGCAAGTGGCCTCCTTTCTATATGTACATATAAGCCTATATAAATTGCTTTGCTGGAAACTGGTCTAGGTTTAGACTACAGTCCACCACGCGGACTCATTGAGGCTAAACTTCTTTTACCAGGGTTCATTGCTAAAGTACACCACAAAGTTAGTAAATGTTCTTCATATATCAATACTAGGAGATTTACCAATATAATACACAAATTTAAGTAAATACTTAGTTATTCACAAAAATCTGAATCTATAGACAAGTATATTCACAGAAACCACACAGAAACTATATGTTCCAAACAAAACACTATCAATAGTGATAGAGTTTTGTTTTAGAATAGAATTTTGTCACAGAGTATCAGTACCGTAGTATCGTCGACAGACGCGACAGTCTATAATACCTCTGGGAATGAGCTAGGCAGGCAAATGAAGATGACTTTTAGTCATCTTCATTAAAATGTACTCAACTAATGCTACTTGCTTGCAGCTTATAAGAAACCAGTTCCTTTTGCCTGGTGTCTTTAACGTGTCGGATATTCAATTGTCTTTAACATTAACATATTTGGGGACATAAACAAAAAATATTTCCATACATTTCCCTGTCATTGTATTAAAAATACGTATGAAAAGTTAATGAAGTAATTCACTTCAACTTTGACACTTATTTAGGTTTATCAGTTTTTTTAGAACGATTTTGTTTAAACACATATTTCATGTTGTAAAATTACCGACATAAAAGTTTTGTGCGTTATTATAGTAAGTAGTTATTTACGGTATAATATTATTTGATCACTTAAATGGGCACTTTTTTAAATAAAGGATATATTTTTTAAGTTTGGTATAGTGTATATATAAATTATTCCATCTATATTAGTTGATCTACGGATAAATTATAAATGAACTGCATTCAATGTAACACTGTTATTATGTTTAAGCATACTGCATTAATATTTGGTATTCAAAAATAATATTTGATCTTCTTTTTATCATTGGTCTTTTCTTATAACGACTGATGACTTTTATATAACCAGTATATCTTTTGATATTGATCTCCTAATAAATTTTGGTTGCTTGGTTGCGCCCTCCATTCGTTATTAGGTTAGGTTAGGTTCGTATAAGATAAAGCAGAAAAGGCAGCAGCCGGCGAGTGTCAGAAACCAATTTGCTTGCGTTTCCGAACAAGTTTTCAAGTCAAATTATATTATAATTAATACAATATTAGTATTCAAATATGATCAACATTCACTTAGTTTTAGAAATAAAAATCTAAATTTGAGTTTTAATGCTCATTTGTCTTCGATTTGTGGCCCAACATAAAACTACCATAGTTAATTTATACAAATCATACATTTTTGCATAGCTAAGAACAGATTAAAATATATTAATTTGTTTTATGTCTCAGAGAAAGAGCATCAATCATCAAAAAACTTGATCGTTTAGATTTTTTGCTTGCTGCTTTTGCAATTTTAAAAAGATCATTTAAATACACGCCATTACTTACAATCACCAGCCTCACAACTACAATATTAGCAAAAATTACGATATCGTAGATAACGTATTACATTGCCCCGTGTGGTAACACCATAGATATCTGACAGTTTAAAGGAGTAATGGTATCTTCACATTAGCGACAACACGAATAGGCTGATTTTCATAGTGAATAATTTTATTTTAATAAAAACATATTTTGTGTTTTAAAATAAATTCACCGGCGAAATATAATTCCCATGGTATAATACGGCCTGAGGAAAAGCTTCCGCAATTAAATATGCTACAAAACACTATTTGACTTCTGAAGTATCGAGCAATATTAAAAGTCGCGCAATGTTGCCTTAGGTACTTATGCGACTTCTGTTGCCTATTTATTAAGATTTTTGTGGTTATTGCGTAGTCAGAATACTCTGTTGCTTGTTAATCTATGGTAATTGTTTTGTTTTAACACGCGTCATTACGTGCTTGTGGAAACGAGATGATTAGTAAGAAATTTTCCTTGATATTTCGCGATTATCAAATATTATACACAAAATAATTGGCACAAACGCAAACCGCGAAATGGTAGAAAAAAAATTATCGTAAACCACAACATTATTTACCGAATAAATGTGATTAATTGGAAACTTTTAATTTATATTGACACAAAGAGCAACACACCTGATGTAAACTAATTATGAAAGAGGACCTTGTCTGCGTTCTTCTATGTTTGACAATCAACTAAATGAAGTGTTGCGCCGGAACCGCATATCAGTGAATCACAGTATGTGTATGGAACGCCGCATCTAGTACGCTAGTACATATATCGTTGGTTACTTGCTCTCCATTGACTTACAAATAAATGGACGACGGGTCTAATACAAAAACCACGAAAAAAATGTCCCAAGTCAACCTATTTAAACGTAGTGACATGTAAAGGAATATGAAAAAGCTAAAACGTTGAATTTAAATTGTAATGTCATCGCAGTACTGTCTAATTTTGCTTGCTTCGCTGTCAGTCGAACAAACGAAGACTAAAGCGTGAATGACGCTCTATATACGATTTTAACGCCCTGTAAGTTCGGACACTTTTTAGCGCGGACCCGACGTCCATATAATTGTAAGTCAATGTTGCTCTCAATATTTTTTTTGGCATCAAGAAGGGCGGGCGCAGGAAGATTAGAAATTATCTCAGTACAATAAAGTACGGGAAAGTGGCAAAGGGACTATCGCTGTTAAAACCACATTGGATCTTTGTTTGAAGTGAAAATAGTTACACCAACCCGTGTAAATTAGTATGTATGTGTACGTATATAAATTGTTGGGCACAGGATCTCATCTACATCAATATATTGCCTGACGTACAACCTTACCATATATCCATTTTGAAAGTGCGTACGCTATAATTTTAATTCTAAAAAAATAACAAAATCGAATTTCAGCCGTGATCAAGGTCAGGGCCCGAAACATTGGTTTGTTTGGTAAACAACTATACAGAATAGAATAGAATAGAATCGTTTATTTCATGTTATCAATGTCACAATATTACAATTGGAAATACAATGTCAAGGGATAACTATGATCGTCAGTAACAAAATAATAATAATAATAATGAATATAAAATAAAGTAGTATAACTACTGCTTGTCGAATAAAATAAAATTAAAATTGTTTCAAAAGAAACTCATCGACACTGTACAATTCAATATCCAATAAAAGGATTTTTAGTCGGGTACAAAACGTTTCATCGTTTCTAACACTTTTCAGGTCTGTGGGTAGATGTCCGTAGAATCGGGGACCTATTACCCGCGGATTTCTAGTTGCAAGTTCGGTACGGTGGGCGACGGATTTTAGTGTTCCCGCGTTTCGTAACGCTCGGCCTCCGCTCGTACGTCGCTCATAAGTAGCCAAGTTTTGACGCGCATAAACTATTATATCATAAATATATTGTGAGTACATGGTCATTATATTGTATTTCTTAAAAAGGTTTCTGCAGGTCTGACCCTTTTTTATGCCTACTATTGTTCTTAGTGCACGTTTTTGAAGAATAAATACCCTAATCGACTCAGTTGAATTACCCCACAGTGTGATGCCATAAGACATCAACGAATGAAAATATGCATAATACGTCTGCCTCAATACCACATTGGAGACAAGAGGACGCAGTTTCCTCAGTGCGTATGCAGCACTTCCAAGTTTTTGACATAGAGTTTGTATATGTGACTTCCAGTTCAAATTTGAGTCTAGCGTTAAACCCAAGAATTTAGAGGTGTTACATAATGGAACAATGGAGGTGATAATTGGCTTTGTTATAGAATTTCTTCCTGAGAACAACATAAGGTTTGACTTCGATTCGTTAAGAATAAGTCCATTCGCAGAGAACCACTCACACAGCTGCTCATACGTGCAGGCTAATTTTTCTTCCAACTCGTTGTAGGTTTTAGCACACACTATAACGGTTGTATCGTCCGCAAATAGAACCACAAGACCCCCTGATATAAAGTATGGCAGATCATTGATGAATGCCAGGAATAGTGTATTACCTAGGGCAGATCCCTGTGGGATGCCAATGGTGACGTCACCAGCCGCTGACCTAGTTGTTGTACCGTTTGTACTGACCTGAACCGTTTGCCGTCTGTTTGATAAAAAAGACTTTAATAGGTTATGGGCGACTCCATTGACGCCATACACAGCTAACTTTTGAATTAATAAATCATTTTCAATTACATCGAACGCCTTTGTTAGGTCACAAAAAATGCCTGCAGTTTTATACTTATCATCTATACTGGTAACAATAGAATCTACTATATTGTGTGCTGCAACTACGGTGGATTTACCTTTCCTATAAGCATATTGTCTATCTGATAACAAATCGTTCATTTCGAAATGATCCATAATACTTGTTGATATAATATATTCTATTATTTTTGATATATTCGGAACTATGGTTATCGGTCTGTGGCTTTCAACATGGGTCACGTCCCCCTTCCCCTTAAACACTGGACATACACGAGTACTTTTTAAAATATCAGGATATATACCTTCTCTAAACATTTCATTTATTAAAATAACGTGTATGTCTCCAATCACTGGCCACACCGACATTAATATATGTATAGATATATCGTATATGTCCAGCGTTTTTGACGTATGCCACATACCCCTCACTACCCCCTCCAACGAGTCACGAGTGACAGTTGGAAGGCTGTACTGAGGAACATCGCATTCACCCACGCATTTTCTTAAAAATGACATTGATTTTTCTTTATTATTGTGTAGATATAATTTTGAAGTTATTGTAAGAAAATAATCATTGAAGTAGTCAGGTATCATGTCTACAGGCACAATGTCTCCCTTGTGAGTCAGTTGAACGTTTTGTTGGTGATTCCTAGTTGAAACCTCATCGTTCACAATCTGCCACATTACCTTACTCGAGTTTTTAGTAGACATCATCTTATTATCATTAAATAGACGACGATCACGCAAACTCGTAGATTTTATTAAATTTGAATGATGTTGGAGACATTTATTTAAAACATTATCATGTGGAAATTGGTGTTTCATTGAGCAGAAATTATTGTACATTGCAATGTGGTGGTTAAGTTCTTCACTCACCCATGGAATAGTATTCCTCTTTAAAGATATTTTTTTTAATAGGAAAATGAATATTAATATAATAAGTTAATATTCTTATCAATGAACTAAATTTTTCATTAATATTAATATCAGTCACATGAATGAAACTCCAATCATAATTATAAATGTCCATATAAAATAAATTAATAGACTCCTCTGCAAAGATACGTCGATGTGTAAATTTGTTTACATTTTTTTACATTTTTTTTACATGATTTAGGTCCGAAAAAAAAATAGTTTCATAAGTGTAATAATCGTGAAAACTAATTTATTTCAGATATATATTCATCATAATATTAGTTAGTAAAGAATAAAGAAATTGTTAACGAGAGTCTATTAGAAGCTCGAATCCGAATGCTGAGGGCTTCATGACTCGAATTTTTTACCACCCGTCTAACGCACAAAATTTTTATCACTTTTGCGAGGAATTAAATATAATGATAATTTATTTTTTATATAATTAAATATCGCTTCACATCACAACAATAATTACAGATTTTGCAAAAAGCGGGTTTTTTATATAAACAGTTAACGAACTAAAATGTTGTAAGAGGCAAATACGCATACAGACAGCCACGGTGGTAAATATGTAAAATAAATAAATTCAATTGACTAAGAATGCTGCAGAATTTAAATTAAAATTAATTTAGCAAATGTTTAAATCTTGTTCTATACTTCAAGCTTATATGAAACAATTCAGATTTTTTGAGCATTAATAATTTTGTTTAATCTTAACGTATAAGAGAAATACAGTGCAATTAAGTTTATAAAAATCCATTACCGCCATAATGCAATGAAAGAGCCCATGGGCGTAACTCAGCTAACTTTCTCTATATATTATGGCACCGTTTACGACCAAGCCTGATGAAAAGTACTTAAAGTAGTGTTAAATTTAAAATAATTATAAAACAAAACGAAAGAACTCGATAAATAACAAAATACAAAAAATGCCTTGATGTGGAGCACGTGACGATATCGTGATGTTGTATACAAACGTATAGTAGTAGGAATTGTTTTATTTTTTTATTATTACGTTATTTTTCTTTATCGTTTCTCAATTATAGGGGTGGTATGTAATTGCGTCAGTGGTGTATAGTGGATTAGGCTAATCGGATTCTATCGGGGTGAGCTTATTACGAGCCGCGAACAACCGCAGGTGTGACGTTGCGGCAATGAATTTTAATCTCGTTACCACATTGGTGTGAGTGTATTGAGATGAAATATTTATGTCTTTGTCTGATATATGGTTTCTGAATAAAGCACCTTTGCTGCAATAGGCTTATTATACGACTTAAAGTTACGTTTTTGACTTTTCCAAACTGGAACACGACTTTATTATTACCAAAGGAAATTTCATATGTTTACTATAGTACTTAAAATGCAAGTATTTTCGGTTTTTCTCTCCAATCCCTTCATTTGTTTCCTTATTACATATTGTTACAATTTACCTATGTTTATTTATTTATTACTTTATTTTTTTCGTAGATTGTTATTATATACTTATTATACAGAGGTACAATATTATTAGTAGTCTTGCAACGAATAGAATATTTGGCCTGAAGCGTGGCCGAATAGCTGGAAATTCGGCCAATACTTATATATTATTCGACCAATTTATGACATCTTAATGAAGAAAGTAATTGTTTATTTCACTACAGTTTGATTACCATTTAAAAAAAGTGATTTTGTTTTGGAATTAATGAGTACTTAGTTGTGTATGTTAGCGTTTGTTTAGGTATGTATATACTACATAATAATAACGCACTTTCATTTCATTTGATTATTTATCGTGATTTGATTACTTAGAAAAATACTTAATTATGTTACATGTCCTTTGTTCACATAATTAACCAAAAAAATTGTGCTTACACCGCGAACTTACAATGTATTTTCAGCATTAATATTAGTTACATAAGAATTTACTGTGTTTTTTCTTATTATTTCTGTTATTTGTGTTACTTTTAGGTATTCGGCCGCATGTTGAGTCACTATTCAGCCGAATACTGGATACGTAAAAATAACGAATACCAAATATTGAGACACTATTCAAAAACGAATAGTAACCGAATATTCGTTGTTTAATTAAGTATTAGTATTCAATGGGTAGTGTGTTTATTTGAATCACTTCAATTAGAAAATTCAACTTCCAGGCAACCTTAACATACTAAAGAAATTTGTATGCTAAGGTTACCTGGAAGAAATTGCTACTTAGCAATTTTGCCGCCTTTTGCACATTAGTTTATTATGTGATACTAACATTACTGTTATGTGTTGTCATTGTAATTTTTTTAGTTTACAGTAAAGAATATTTCATTAATTCATTTATTATTTTCTTTTAAATAAGTTAATATAAACTAGACGCCTGAAGAGATACGTATCTACATAATCGAAAGTGTTAAAAAATTATTGGGTTCATATTGAACGAGTGGTTTGCCAACAGAGCTAAACTTTGAAGGATCATTTATCATCATTACCAACGCGTACGGCGTATGGACAGTTGGAGTCTCGTTGTTACCTCAATATTCACGCTACAGAATTGAAGCAGTTCCCATCCATGTAAAATTGCTTGATATAAGCGAAAATTGATCTAAAATCACTGTACGAGCACTCATAGATTATTGCACACCATCACAGTATTTTAGGCGGCGCTTTTTAATGATATAGAGTGGTATTCATTAACGCGGTACTACCACTAGGATTCATTGACATGGTCTTTACTGAAGATCTCTTGGTGGGGAACGATGCAGCGAGAAGCATTCCAGTTAGGTGCCAAGTTAATCCAACCGGGTAATACCTCTACATGTGACAAGAAATTCACACGACTGAAGGGAAAATGTGCTATCGACTGGCAGCGTTCTCGACCTGTTACAAATGTTACATATCACACTTATTATGACACATAATTATGCTCCGTTCCAAACTCAAGCTAACACTTTTAGACTAGAAAATATGACAGAAAAAGAGATTTGTAGCGGTAGAGTTCCTCGTGAAAGAGTTCGCCTAGGTTTCCTTACTTATTTCTGCCGCCAAACAGTAATGTCAGTATTACTGTGTTCCGGTTTTTAAGGGTGCTGCTGAAATTACAGGCACATGGGACGTGTCAACTTACATATATCTCAGCGCGACAGGCGCAGTGGCAGTGCCCCTCCGAACTTTGCGATTTAAGGCGCTGAGTGGCACTGCGATTGTTAAGGACAGGCGTGTACAGTACAGGCGCCCCGTCACTTGATATTATAAATGTAATATATATATATATATATATATATGGTTTTATTTTTAATATTTTGTAGAGACAAACTCAAGTAGGGTTTAACGGTGTTTTACATTATTTATGTATACTTTTTTCTTAAAACAATAACATAAATAAAAAGATAAAAAAAATATCTATCTGACTTCAATTCTTCTATGTACCTACATAATGTAGATAAAGAAAATGTGCAGTGCTGCGGTTAGAGTGCTACAGTTACATCGAGAACGTTTATTATAAAGTTACTCATGGTAAGATATTGTCTTAAGTTTTTAAAAGATAATAGTATACACACATACGCGAAATGGCGAATTTTCAGGAGAAAAATTAAAAGATTATATGAAAAAAATTAGTCGATAACTTTTTTATGTTATAATGGGAGAGGTGTCAAATTTCACATATTTATAATTTCTTTCCTATAGTTCGTATTATTTTCATGACTTTCCTATGATAAAACCGGTACGGCAAGGGTACGATATAATTGTATATACCCATTGAGTATTTGAATTGAATATTTTGAAGTTTGAGAGAATGTAGATTTCAAAATCACGTTTGTTTGTGACCAATGAACCAGTGTGTAGTGCTTAAAGGGCTATGCTATAAATCCGCTGCCCTCATGGGTCGAGAGCCACGTGCACGATTTTTTACGTCCTTTTGAATCGTAGCGAGGAGAATAGCGTACATAATATGTTTCGATTATCGTTGCTCTGGCTCCGTTTGAATTGAAAAATGCGTCTATGGCGCATGCTTCCCCTCGTATACCTTTATTTTTTAGCGGAAGGTAGACAGTTTTTCATTGTAAAGCTTTGGGTGCGTGTTTCGTGTAACAAAAAACTGTAGCACTTATACGTATAGCTTTTCATATGTAGGCATAAGTCGCTTTTATAAATAAGGTACAGTAATGCCGCGGTCTGAAAATTGGACATTGTCTTAATAGGTGGTTGGAGTTGGTGGAACTAGCTCTTATATGTTTTGTATTACTAAATAAAGACTAAAATGAGAGAGAGCTAAACCGCCGTCGCCGCAATACACTGCGTATATTCCGACCAAGTAAATTCCTTCAAAGTAACCCTGTCACAAGAAGGGTTAAAATTGTGCAGTGGATTTTGATTTACAAGAAGGCGGTTTGTGATTGTACCACAAGTAGCCAGTTCCGGGCCAGTGCGCACCCAAAGTAAGTAATTGTTTATACTCGCCAGCTAGTTGCGTGTGGCTCCCAGTTCGAGTAGCTCACTGTAGCGTTGAGCAAATGTTAGTTCGAGGCTTTCGTGTTTGCTGACTTATGTTTGCATTTAGGGATTATACTATTCAGTAGAGCAGGATTAATTGTTTTAGGATTATTCGCTGCCTGTGGAGAGGGCAACCATCGTGAATTAACACAAATTGAAGAGCTCTATTAAGTCAAAAATTTATTCATCTATTTCAACAGCGCATTAAACAATCTATAATTCTAAACAAGCTTTATTTGTATTAAAGTTGCTAATGTAGCTGCTCATGTGTGGTATGTTCATATATTTTTTTGCCTTAGTGTTTTGCATTTTATTAATTTGGAATAACATTGAATTACTTGTGTGAAAATAAAGAAAGGAAGTAGACATAGTGTGAACTATTATATAGTGAGTATTATGTGTCTTAAAATGCGGAGTGATTTCTCTGTTGCTTCATTTAAGTAGGCATGACGAACAAGGCTATGGTTTATGATTTGAAACCAATACCGCAGGGTTGTAGGAATTGTTCAAGTACAAACTACACACATCTCATAATAGAATGAACTTAAATTTGTAAGGGGCAAATTGCTTACTTACACTATGCGTGCTGTTTTTATTTAAATATGATAGGAGTAAAGTGAAGTCTTATATATTATAAATAAAAATCCACACGTAATATAAACGTACATACATATCGTCGGGGATAGAGCAATTACACGTTAATGGCATTGGATTATGAGTTTCTATTTCAGTAGGTTAGTGGTCAAATCAAATCCAAATTGCGTGATTTACTGGAATCTATTGTTATTAGTCCGTAGACAACATCACTTAATGCTTACTATGCAAAAATGGAAGCCGTAGCCATTGAAATAACAAAGTAATAACATTAAATCCCTCTCGTGTAAAATTTGGTTTAGTGTAGAGACGCGCCTTCTACCAATGCTATATACGCGGATTTGCACTATCTCCAACGATATGCCTGAAGTGGCACTATCCCTTCAATTACAATATATACAATCTGTAATTATCCATCTGTGTTTCGTTTTTATCCAATTTATGTGCAAAATTCACGTGAATTCTTTACGCACGTACCCAACTTAAAGTGTCTTGTGGCAAACAATAGTGTATACAAATTACACAGCACTTTGAAATCGGTCGCTAATGTGTCAACTTGTCGGTAACATCCCTACACACAACAGCTTATATGAATATCAACCACAATATTTGTCTTTGCAGTTCCGCATGTTCAATTATTATTCATTTAACTGGTATAAAAGTTGTCTATTGTGAATGTAAGAAACTAAACAATTTGTGCGAAAACAGGTCTAGCAAATTGATCAGACATAAATACAAAAAAAATCCCAAGTAGTCACATCGCCTTTTTTTAAATTTTATTTTCCTTTTATTTCATGCAATTTCATGAAGCTTGGGCCTGAGCCCCAATTACAATTTTATATGGTATCTGGGTGCTAATTAAGTTGTTATGAAATTGTAATGAGTAGTACAGAAATAAGTACTGTATATTTCAACGGTTGTTGATAGCTTAATTTACTGCACCAAAACTTTTGGAACACCTGTTTTATATGTGTGTCCTAACAGAAAAGGGTAATTTCGCTAAAATCTGATATAAATCCATACCTAAAGATTAAATTGCGTAATTAAAATAATGGATATATCCAATACCCATTATTGCCAGTGGCTAGCTACTGCAATAAGATAATCGCAGTAGTTGGTCACTGTCGTCTATTGTGGGGTCATTACACATTCAACGGACAGTCACTGCAACAGCGATGTTATTACATATATTTTAAAGCACTGTTTTTGTATTTATACTAAGACTTTGTGAGAGAAACAATAAAGATTTATTATTATTATTATTATTACTCAGCTATACATTATTGGGTCCGATGACGTCAAAGCGTTGTCGATGCATTGCAAAGTTGACCGATATGAGTACACATTAGGGCCCGACAAAAGCGGCCAATAAATCGGCACATTAGTTAATTACTTCGCCGTTCATTTATTTCGAAGAGTGCTCTGTTTGCATGTAATTTTCATACAATTTGGTTTCATAATGGAAATATGTCTATTTGCATACACGATTATTTATAACTAGCTGTGCCCATTATTTTATACGCGCTGACGTGTATTACTTATTAATATATAAAAAGTAAACCGTATCGGTTATAACTTCCAATTTGTTACTATACCTTCCAATTAAGTACGCTTAAAGTTAACACAATTTGAAATTAGTTTTTTTACCATTATTATCGTTAATATTGTGGCTTTAATATAAAAGTTATTAGTATCGTGTCGCTGATTTTTTGTATATTTCCAGATGACTAATATTTTTTTAGCACTTAATTTTCAAGTATATCCAGTTGTTTGGTCAGCGTCTACGTTTGCACTACTTTTCGACTTGTGCAAGCGTCTTTCTTATTTTTCAATCAATTCCGACTAGAGGTTTTTTCCGGTTTATTTAAATACATCGTTAAAACTATTTATTTTGTTAAAATTACTTTGCAAATTAGCAAGGTCAACGTATAGATAAATAAACATACAAAAATTCTAAAAATTGTACTCAATACTGTATACTTCATTAGTGTAGGTATAGCACTGCCTTTTACTTTAAAATATTAGAAGTACAGAATAAGTTTCTGTACGATTTTACTTTATTATAGGTAGGTATTAATATATTCAAATTAGTTTATATCACGCCCCTTTCAAAGCGCAGAGAAATTTGATATTGTTTATTCACCACATGGTTGACTGTTCAGAACTGCTTGTTAATTTAAAGTCAAATTCCTGTCAAACTTCCGAGACTTTACAGGTCTAGTTTATAAATAATGAGAGCTCTTTATGTTTTTTTCAAGTAATTTAAAGAAATAACACGAAAAAATTTCATTTCCTATGTGTAAGTAACAATTGCGAAAACCTAAGAACTCGACATAAAATAAATACATTTTAGAATGATTTCTATCCCGTTGACTTATAGTTCTTTACCGTTGTTTAATTGTTTAAAGACAAAACTAATTAGACAGAAAGATTCAAATATCTTTTACATATTTTGATATATACCTGTCGAACGCAGTTGCAAGTCTTCTCCAAGCTATTATTTTACTTTCAAAAACATTGTCACTCTCCCTGTAAGTTCTGTTATCGCGCACAATACCACAGTTGCATCATACCGGTCAAAAGTAAAAAGTTACTCTACCCTCGCGCGTTTTGACTATTTGCGTTAATGCAATACAGGCGTTTGCTCAAGAATCCATTACTACAGGGGAAGTAACAATGTCTCATTACAAATTAATGATCAATCGGCATGAACACACGGCAGTGCGTGGTGACTGCGCGCCCTCGCGGGAAATCATTCGGCCTGCTGGCTCGACCCTCAATGCATTTCAACGTAATATTTAACGTGTTGCTAACAACGTTTGCCATTATTTTCTGTTTTTCTACAAATACCTGTTTTTAAATGCTTTCTCAATCGGAACTGTTTCTAATTCTTTATGTACGTTCATATTGTCTACACTGGTGTATTGCATATTTTGTAGGTATTTTCCAGGATTGTTGAGAATATCAGCATCTACATCCGCATCCTGGAATAATTTTTGCAAACATTCCAGAAACAGACTGTAAGCCGAGAAATATAATATTCCATGATTAAGCTGAGCAGATTGATTATTCTCAAGTAGATTAATTATTTTATTAATAAATGTCACAAAATCATTGAAATAATATTTTATTACGATACCAAAGAAAATAGAAAGCTTTTTCATGTAGAAATGTACATTCTTTGCGTTTTTTTAAATACATAAAATCAGCATCACATATGTTGAGGTAAAAAATCAGCATCCACTAATGTGTGGAAACTCCGCATCGCAACAACTCTGGTATATACTAAGTATTCTGTAGGTAATTATAATTCTGTTATGGTATAGGTCACACAGTCCACATCATAAATAATGTTGATCGTGTTAATTTCCCTGGTATGTATTATAGCAATGTTTATACGTGTTGTAGCAATGACAGTCCAATCTACATATTGCAGATCATCAAAGGTCTGACAGATGTGTATAATACCTTAATCTGTGCACCTGTGTACTGTGTACACTATGTTCCATTGTGGTAGGTAGGCTTTTGAAACGTACTCCTTAACGTGCGTACATTGACGTTGGGTAATCCTCTACCTTCCCAGCGATACATGTGCCTGCGGGGTTCTATTCCGACTGATCGAGCCTTTGTGCAATAGTACACGAGCTTAAACCGTTCTTATATGTATAGTTGTCTTTGTTATCAATTCTATGTTTTGCTTGTATAAATTGTACAATAAAACGGTACAGATTTGTGCTAAAATTACCTTTGATTTTTTATGATACCACATACACACTCACATTTTCAACATACTGAAAATTATAGATAATTCATCACATAAATTAATTTACACCTACTATTTTGAATAAAATGTAAGTCATATTATTAGCAGTTTTGTGAATGTATTTTCATGTAAGTATAAATATTATGCGTGGGGTTATAAGGGAAAATTCAATAAATTATCAATTTTGAGGTAATTTGATAATTAATTAAATTTTCCACGGTTTTCGCTAGTATGGGTATATGATTGGTTCAGTATTTTAGAGTGTCTGTTGCAGCTTATGTGTGATTGCGATGGCATGTTGCGATAAAAAGCGGTCAGTGCGTAATATTATGATTAATAGAAGCAGGTATAATTTGGTCTAAAATCACACAGGTATGTAAGGAAAACATTGTTGTTTCTTAAATAAATAGATACGTACATGGTGTATAATGTCCGTTGCAGCGTAAAAACTTTCGTGGGGATCGGGTCGCTTCATCATATATTGTCGTGGAAACTCCGGATCTTCGCAAATTTCTGTTAACAATAAAAAAAAGTTTTTTGTAGCTATTATTACTTAGGAAATGAAACTATTTTTCCGGATTTTAATCGCGTATATTTGTTTTTTCAAACAAACCGGCGTTTCAGAGCCTTTACAGGTCCCATGGTCACGGTTTCGCGAAGATCGTGAATTAGTCATCCTCTGTGCAGGTAAAGGTAACGCAACGGTGGTCATGAATACGTCAGATTATAACAGCAAAATAACTGACTTATTATCGGATGAAAGCACGTATAAAAAGGTGAAGAAAGACCCTACCACCAAAATATTAAAGACAACAACTAAGTTAATATCTAAGCACTCCGATACGCTGAAACTTGATGTAAGTGAGTTTGTACCCTGCTGCCTAAAACCTCCAAAACTGTATGGGTTACCAAAAATACATAAGGCTGACACCCCATTCCGTCTCATAGTTAGCCAGATTGACACGCCAACCTACAAACTGGCTCAACACATGGCAAAGGTACTGTCACCATTGAGAGGGAACACTTCTACACGTGTGAAGGATTCATATCATTTCATCAGTGGAATCAAAGATCTACGGTTAACTGATGATGACACCATGGTCAGTTTTGATGTTCAGTCGCTGTTTACCAACCTACCAGTAAAAGACTGCATTGAAATTGTACGTAGAAAGCTAAGGGAACATAATATGTCCATTGAATATGCAGAATTATTAGAACACTGGCTAACATCAGGCTATCTATTGTGGAATAATGAATTCTACCTACAAATCGACGGTGTAGTGATGGGCTCCCCGGTATCTCCCGTTGTTGCCGAATTTTCGTGGAAGACTTCGAGGAGCGAGGTTTACCCATGACCCCAGCTAGGCAGAAGATTTTCAAACAGTTGATGATACTTTCACAATATTACCTAAAGATAGCATACCTTCAGCACACCTTCTTTCTTGGACCATCTTAATTCTTTTGATACTAAGATCCAATTTACTATGGAAAAAATTGTGATACTTTAGCTTTCATAGATGTTTTAATTAAAAGAAATCCTAATAACACCTTAGGCCATACTATATTTCGAAAGAAAACCCATACAGATAGGTACCTCAATGGTAATTCCCATCACCATCCTAGCCAGTTAGCTACCGGGTGCAAATCTTTGTTTCAGAGAGCACATGGTGTCTGTGACAGTAATCATCTGGCAGGGGAACTTCAGCGTATAAAGCAAGTCCTATATGCGAATAAGTTGAAGATTCCACGCCAATGCCGCAGGCTCCGTGAGAAACTACCAACAGTCGAGCGAAGACCTGCCATTTTACCTTACGTGTGAGGTGTTACAGACAAGATCGGAAGAGTCCTCAGGCGTGCATCTATCAAGACCTATTTCAAGGCCCTGAGGAAGATTTCTCAGTCCCTGAGACCCGTGAATTGTAACATCCCCTTACAGGATGCAGGAGTTTACAAGCTTGACTGTGAGTGCGGTCTCTCTTATATTGGACAAACGAAGCGAAGTATTTGTACCCGCGTCAAAGAACATATAGCTGATGTCAAACACCGTCGCGTAAACAAGTCTGCAGTCTGCGAGCTTGTCATGGATGAACCTACACATTCAATGAAGTTTGACAAAACCCAGGTCCTTGCAAAAGAAGTCCGTTATCTACCCAGGATGCTGCGAGAGGCCATTGAAATAAAAAAACATCCTAATTTCAACAGGGAAGATGGTTTCAATCCAATATTTCCTCTGATGAAAAATCCCAAACTGACATAAGTCTGCAGTATTATTAATATGTTTTAGTTTATTCTAATTTCTGTTATTAATTAATAATAAATTAAACTTAATAAAAATTCATTCAATAAAAGTAAGCGTAAATAATTGGAATGTTTTTTTTTTTGTAAAATTAAAAATAAGGTATTTAATTAATAACTATTGTAACTATAGTGAAAAAATGGGGTGGTTTGCATTATTATTAGGCGTAACTGGTTGAAGACTGTACCACCTCAGTCAACCGTGACCATGGGACCTGTAAAGGGCCCGAAACGTCGGTTTGTTTGAAAAAACAAATATACGCGATTTAAATCCGGAAAAATAGTTTCATTTCCTATGTGTAACAATCGCGAAAACCTAAGAACTCGATATTATTACCTAAATATAAGGAGCTTTTTTTAACTTTGATTGTATGCCAGCGGTCTGATAAATAAGCAATAAATGATATTATTTGGCGTTTGCATAGATATATCTAATTAGCTTTTAAATTTCAATTAGCTTTACTTAGAAGTGCTTTGCTTCATCCTTCCTAATGCGTACGTCAAAGGGATGGAATACGCTGCATCTGTTTCTAGAAAGCACAATTTAGAATTATTCATGTGCATAAATATTTGCTAGACGAATGTGTATTGTCGTCGGCTTAATAGTCGTTTAACATCCAGTGAGAATGTCAAGCAGTATTCTCTTTATAAGTGTAAATTTGTACTATACACGAGCTGCCAGGCAAAGCTGATTTTTAGGCGCGTGCTATACTGTGCACGTTAAAGCAATCCCGTTGTTCGAAGATACCGGCCTGGGGCCATTATACTGTGCTCAGGGCACATCATCTTTTCAACATAGCGCTGAACAATGGCCACCCTTCCGACCGGATGTCCGCCGCAGTAACGAGCACACCCTATCCGAGAGCTTTCTTTACCTTCACTGGGCTATCTTTACAATTTGTTTAAAGAGCAAAGAAATGCACTTTGTAAAAATATCTATTCTATTAATTCGGCTACATGTGAACTGGACACCATGTGTAGCTTAGTCTCTATGAATGGCCTTAGATCTGTAGGGTGAACAGAGCAAAATGTCGATGTGCTCTTATCTGCCGTACAATCACAGTACGGTTCGCTTATTTTCATTGCAAATCTTCTTACTTTTCGATTTAGTTCTTTCTCGCTGAGAAAATTTTATGTGAATTTATTTCTTTGTACAAATCGAGCATCGTATTTTAGTGACTGTGTCGCTCATGGAAAATATGCCGTTTAATGTTGTGGGTCTGATGATGGTCATTACGGCAAAATAATATTTTCACATTTTTCTAAATTGCCCCAGTTTACGTAGCCTGGGTAGTTGGGAATCATTAAGGACGTTTCGTTTCCAGCTATCCGAACGAGCGGTCCACCGTGCGGTGTGTAACAAGCCGGGGAAAGTGCGCTCGAAAACCTTAACGAGTGCAGTCAAGAGGACGGTGGAGTGTCGCGGCGGCCTAACTAGCCCCAGTCAGAGGAAAAAATACGCCAAACGTTAGGCACGGAACAAGGTATCAGAACACAGCGGTGTTTTTTTACATTCCTATAATAAATCGATCTGCATGCCTTTGTAACTCTTGAATATAATCAGAAAACCAAACTGTTGTATAATTTGTCAAAATAATTTGACAAATTATACAACTTGATTGTGTCTGTAATTATTTCGATACGTATTAACCTTTGCCAAAGTTTTACAGTTTCATCTACCATAGGGGTTTAACACCCCTGTTTGCCAAACTAAACTGCCTATACATACATGTTTGTTCATTTGCAACAGAAGTATTATTTACAATTAGGGTCTAACCCTGCCCATACGATTCCTAAGAACAGAAGGTGACTTTATTGCTCTTTTAAACTTTGATCTTTTTGCTATTGTTTAATCTCGTATTTTTTTAAAACGAACTCATAGCAGATCGGTCATTTTCAAAATATTCAAACAGCTTTGAATAAAAGCAATGTTTATATTACCGAAGCGTTATATAGCTATAGATGATGGTAAATGTTGAGAAACTGTTGTTCTAAATTTTAGATAAATTACTGGTGTGTACATGGGTTGACAACATTTGATTGACTTGAATAAAGGACACGTAAACACGTAATGTTATTACTTTTAATGTATGTGATGTTAATACTAACTGTACACCTTTTAGTATTACATATTTCGTTATAAATAGAAGACTTTGAAATGCAACGAGTTCGTGTTATACTTTCGCTTGCATCTCAAATGTGTTAGTAATGAGTATGCATGTTACAAACTGCCCTGGCGAAAATCAATTTTTTTTTCTTATTTATCATAAAATTTTATGCATTAGTCGTATTTATTGAATAGTTCGACTTTAATAAAGTAGTACGTAGGCACAATTGGACGTCACAAAATTAACTCACAAGTAAAATAGTAAAAGTTTATACAAAACATCGATCACTCTACTTTAACTCGGAGTACTGCAATTTAGTAACAAGCAAGTGTTTACTTTACCGTTATATTCGTTTTGTTCGTTTGTTTCACGCTTGTCGCGGCGGCCGAGAGTCTCGCGCCAGATGTTGTAGGGTTCGCGGTAATCCTCGTCCACCACCGCCGGCCTGCAAACAAACAATCGCTACACGAAAACTGTATTAAGACTTTACCTACTCCCCTGCACAACTTTGCTCATTTCACATGAGAACCCTGCATTAATATATCGAGGAAGGGAAGGAATAAGAGCACGCACTAACTTTGGAATTCATGTGTATGTAGTTAAAAATTCGTGAAAGGAAAAACCAAAAAAAAGTTTGTGAATGTGTAGTGATCGAAAAATGACGTGAATTGTAAATACCTTGAAGCACCGGTGTCTACTAAGACCAGAGAGACATTTACGAACCTCAGCATATGTATAGGCGGACAGTTAGCTAAAGCCAACGCTAACCGTGGTGCTCTTCGATTGTTTCTCGCGCTCGAATTGTTTCTCAGAGTAGGACAGAAGGGTTTCTTCAACATGTTGGGGACTCGCCTTCTGTTCCTTTTAATGACGAGCACGACTGTAGCGGCGATGAACGCTCCTCCTCCAACCAGTGCTCCGCAGGCAAGCCCCAAAGACACCCTAATTGATGAGTTTCGTTTCTTTCGTGATGACGGCGGCGTGTCAGTCCGGTAATAATCTTCCAGGAACTCGGCAGACGCGTTCACGACGGTTGGTACTGAGAACATTTTGTTATTGATTTGCAAGTCACTTGAAAGTTGATAAATTAAACATAAAGCTACGAAATATAAAAATTACGCCAGAAAAAGATTACTAAAAGAATTCTGTTTGCACCCGCGCTCATTTCACATTCGAGCAATACGCGCGTAAAGAAAAGATATCCTCTTGAAACTTTTTACTGTCACTCAACTTCCCTGCTCTCGATAGGGTTAAAAATGTAAAAGTGAACAAAATGTAGCCTACACATCTTATTACCCACACACCTTGCTCCTGACTGCGAATAAAAATCATATTAGCCGGTAACATACATACAGTAACTGTACAGCGTAGGGTGTTCTAGTTAATGCTCTTGTATAAAACACGAGTGTCTGAGGGAACATTTCATTAGAAGCTGAATAGAGGCGCCAGCGATGAGATGAAGTATTTTTATACCAACTGGAAGCTTCGGATAAATCCTACGCATTGAGCTCAAAACAACAGCCCCGTCTTAGGTGAACTAGGACAATGCGACGAAATGAATAGGTGTCGGGCGCAGAACTAATTGTTGGGTTACAATGGCATGGAACTTAAAGCCTTCAAAGGTGTAGCTTCTCAGCGTGGTTCCTGGCATTTGTTTCTCGAGGTTGGCCTTCCACCACTTAGAATTAAATATTCGTTGTTCAATTAAAGATATTTCAATGTGCTTTTTGTTTCGGGTACGTTTTGTCTTTTTCATTAACAATCATGTTTACTTGTTATCGTACGTACTGTACGTAGGGCGCACTATGACTTTCCGGAATGAATAAGAAAAGAATACTATAAATGGTCAGAAATGAATTTATTGTTTCTCAAAATATTCTCCGTTAGCGTTAATGTACTTTTTCATACATGAACCAATTTTTGAAACATTTATGTCACTCCTCCGTGACAATCTCTGAAACATGTTTTTCTTACTCTTCGACAGCCTCTTCAGGTGATAAATCTCAAAAATCGGAAAATCGTTGACCGTGTAACTGGTTCTTAATTTTTGGAAAGAAATAAAAGCCACAAGGTGCCAGGTCGGAACTGTACGCGTGATGGCTCATAAAGTCAACGTTGTTCTCCTTCAAAATTTCATTTGTCCGTCTGGCCGTGTGAGAATTGGCATTATCGTGGTGCAAGATGATACGGCGTTTACGGTTATTTTTACGGGGTTTGTCAATAACTTCCGGCAAACAAATGGTCGTGTACCAATCACTATTCACGGTACAACGATTCTCCACAGCAACAGTAGCCACGTGTCCAGTTTTGTTAAAAAAAGAGGCAATCATTCGCTTAAAGGCACTTTGCACGCGCGCCACTTTTGTTGGTTTCGGCTCATCTCGAAAGACCCGTCCGCTCGATTGCTACTTTATTTTGGGATCGTAACTATAAATCCATGTTTCGTCAGCTGTCACTACGTCTTACACCAAATTTGACGCCCCTTCGTTGAATCTGGTAAGCATGGTATTGCACCAAGTGACGCGATCCGTTTTTCGAGCTTCAGTCAAATTGTGTGGGATCCACCGAGAACACGGTTTTTTCATACCCAAATGTTTGTGTTGACTCACGCCTATGTCTAAAGATGCCCGAATCTCAAGGTATGTCACATGCCTGTCTGTTTTGATCATCACAGCTTCGATGTTTTTGTCGTTCACAGCAGTGGACAGGTGACCATCATGAAATTCGTCACTGACACACAGCTATAAATAGCCGTCTTGCATGGTATTCATCGCCAAAAGCAGTTTGAAACCGAGCTCCGCTGAGCTGTTAAATTACATTTAAAGTTGTAGAAAATCATACTACGAAAATTTTCACGAGTTAAATCCAAGGTGATGTACACAACCAATTTCTAAAATGACGCCACAATGTAAAAACAAGTGAGTGTCAGATGAAATAAACTGTATTCTGCAGCCAAAGAGATCCATTTTCAAATGTTGTAATTACTTTTTAAATGTTGTTTATGTAAGTAACCAGTTCCGGGAACTTATAGTGCGCCTTATGTATAATGAGACAAGTGTGGTAACTCCATACATACGTATGTGTGCACGCCCGCCGCGTGCCGTGTGAGGACGCACATTCGCATAATAATGAAAGGCGCGTGGGACCACCAGCACTATGCAACGCGAATACATCCTTCTTTGGCGCACTGCAGGCGTGCACGCCACCGCGCTGTTACGTTTATATAGAGTTGGCATATGTCTTATTATATTATGTTGTTATCGTGCCCGTCACTACGAATACATGAAAATAGTCATAGTAAATTGTAGTTATTTTCGCGGTTAATCAAGAATTTTTACATTACCCATGTTTATTGTTTATCTCTCGAGCGTCGAACGGGCCAAGTAGGGGTCGAGTTTATATAACAATGAGAACTACGTCTAAATAGTATGAGATGCTGGCTGGTTGCCAGGGGCAATGTAACAGGAGCAGTGCTAACCGATATCTAATACACTGTCAATTTTCAACGGAAGCCTAGGTCAAAATGACAAATGTAATTTGTGCAAAATTTACAAACTGTGTTTTATGACGACACGTTCTATTCTTTATAAATTGTATAATTTAAAACGTTTCTCACTGCGATATTGATTAAATAAATCGTTTAACACGTTACTATACATTTTAGTTTGTTACAGCTTACTTTGTAGTGTGTAATTAATCTTATTAAATAGGTATTAAGGCTGTATATCTATCTAGCCAAGAAAGTAATTTTCTTATAGGTAGTTTTCTGCGTGAGACGTTGGATTTAATTAGCAATTTGTTTCTAGGATTTTTTATATCTTGCGAAAAACAACATAATTTTTCATTTAAGCAATTTATGTTTATTTTCCTCTTTACGTATTATTAATTGTTTTCTGATTGCTTTCTGCGTTTCAAAATGAAATAAATAGGCATACTAACTTTATGTCCCCAAAGTAAAGATGCATGCATTGCATTGAATTTTGTAACGATTCGTAAAGGTATCGTGTGAGAACTAGCATGCTTTGAGAAAAGAAAACATTCCATGCTTTTGCGGAACGTTCTTTTCATTGGGATATACTCAAAACAAATATGACATCGGAAGCACCGCCACCGGTTTGTTTGCTCACCTACGACGCGACGCCAGTGCTAGTAAGCCTGCAAATCCTTCGCAGCGCAAATAAATGTTAATAGTATACAAACTGATAATGCAAAAAGAAAACTTTAAATTCAATTATGTATTATTTATTTTAGTAGCACTGGAGCTCCTTGTGAAAGAGTTCGTCCAGGGAAGTACTGCCACCTTTCCAATTTCTGCCGCCAAGCAGTAATGTCAGCAGTACTGTGTTTCGGTTTAGAAAGGTGCTGGTGAAATTATAGGCACGTGGGACTTGTCAACTTATGTCTCAGGGTGACGGGCGCAGTGGTAGTGCCCCTCAGATCTTTGCGACTTAAAACTCTGAGTGGCACTGCAACTGTTATGAACAGGCACGTAGCTTACCATCAGGCGCACGTCTTGTTCGTCCCGTCACTTGATATAAAAAAAAGTATCCACTTTGTAATACTTAATAATACATTTTTATGACTTGTATAATAAGGATGAGTGTTCATCCTTCTGTTTCTATAGATATTATAACCTATTAAGACTCAAAGCGAACTTTGAAGTAAAAAGTTGTCCAATACAGGTATTCCATCGGTATTTCGTGTAAGTCGAAAGATAGTTTGCCTCCATTTGCCCCAATTTGTATAAACGATAATGATATTTTCATCTGACTTAGAAGCATTTGCTGAGGGCAAGGTCGGTTGTGGTTTTATCCCATATTACATAAACATATATAGAAGTATATGCCCTAACTTCTAATTGTAACAGTACATGAAAGTACTAGCACTTACTAGTTCTCAATATTTTTTTATTTATTTTCAAGGGATAACAAACAATTGTACATGGTATGATTACATTTGTTGTGGGGTTAAGTGACATAAGTACATTTATAATCAACAACGTTATTCACAGATTAGTAATTATACTTCTTATATGTTTTAAGAAATGTTCGGCTCTGTTCAAAAAGTTTAGATTTTTCAATTCATGAATGAGAAACATTGATATAGGATCATATTAACTTAAATATTTAAGACATAGAAATGCTAAAGAGATATTATAATTCTTTGAACTTCCTTCCTAACGAGAGACAATCAATAATTATTATGCTGAATGCTATCAGATTTACACTATTGAATTGAATCTTGAACCGTCCGTGTAGACTCGTGTTTAGGGATGACATGCAATGGAACGGGGCAGCATATTTTGATCCACCGCCAGATACTGCAGAATAGTTTCAGGTGAACCATAAATCACCAAGGGTGAACCCCGAAACTGAGTGCAATATTGGAAAGTCTATCATGTTTTCAGTCTTGTGATAGCACCAACTTTAAGGTTCTCTGTGACTGTAAAGAGGCCTTTCTACATTTTGCTCTTCGCACTTCAGGTAAATAAGGAGCACCAGTTTTATTAAATTTCACTGAATTCCTTCTCATGTAAATTCGCTAGGAAATTATACTTGTGGCGGTATACATGTTAACCGAAATATAAAAATTTAATGTTACACGATGTTAAAATATTATTCTGAAAATAGCTCTGTAGAAAAGGGTATATGGTACAAAATTATACAAGGAAACCTGGCTTGCACATACAATTCTGAATTGAGCCCTACTGGTTATTAGTGGCTGTTCACCGAACAGTCCACTAAATACGCTCGGTCACTTAATGAGGTAGTAGTTTGTCCGAATTGCTATAGAGAAGATACTTACCATGCTTTACGGAAATGTACCCGAATAGTAGCGGAAGGAGATTGATAGAATTAGAGACTGGAATCAGATTAAGAGGTATTGGTATGTGTAATTCCATACTTTCACAGCCCAGTCGTGACCGGTAAAACATATACCTAAATAACCCAAGTATAATTACGAATTATTTGCACTGGTAATGGTGGGCATTATCGTACAGCGACAAAAGATTTGCTTAATTTAAAGATAAATAAATAAAGCAAGCGACAAATTTGTTGTTCCCTGTTCGGATTAATTTTGTTTTTAGGACATGCATGGGGACAGACATACCGTAGTCTATTTAAATTGTGACCGAGCCAAACTGGTTATGTATATCTTTACTGACATATTATAAGATGGATCAGTCGTTAAGTATCGAAGTCGAAGTCGACGGCCTAAAGAAGGTTTTACATTTCGCACTGTTAATACAATAGTGTATTAACTCAAAAAGTGTATTTTTTCCGAATCGGTGAAAAACGAATGCTCACTTCCTTCACTAAGATCATTAAATTTACAAATAAGCTAAAGTTTATTACTTCCATGTCAACAATTTCCTACTGGCCTAATTTTTAAAAAATAAAAG
The DNA here is from genome assembly GCF_003589595.1 of Hyposmocoma kahamanoa. Taxonomy (NCBI): domain Eukaryota; kingdom Metazoa; phylum Arthropoda; class Insecta; order Lepidoptera; family Cosmopterigidae; genus Hyposmocoma; species Hyposmocoma kahamanoa. The sequence goes on along the minus strand of NW_020653200.1, from coordinate 14,505,928 downwards.
GGAAGAAATAATTTCATATTTTTGAGCAAGGACTGTATGTTCTGGCCAGAACTAACTCACATAAAATTTGTCTCATTTTGAGTTAAGTAAAAATCTTTTAATTGTTTCTTACAATATTCTATCGACGGTTTTATTGACGTCTAGAGAATCAAATTTTGGTTTCAGCAATGATTTAATCCTAAAACTCACTGTAAGTTACAACACTGTTGTAATATTAGTGCGAATTATCTGACGTGTTGTGTCGTGACGCGTCAGAACGGTATCGGTTTCATACGCTTAATATGGTTAGATTTATATTAGTGTGTCACAATTTGACGTGACGGCTTTTGCTGTGTGTGTATGAAACTGATACCGTTCTGATGCGTTACGACGCGACACGTCAGACAAATGTAAATCCGGCTTTCAATTCACCCGAGTTCAACGTCTCGGTTACTGAAACTCACTTTAACTGTAACAAAGAAAATTAAAAGTTTATCATTATGTCAGAATTAGAAGATAGTGTAGTATTGTGTCAGTATTAGAAGAATTTGACAACAGAAAGCATTGTTTTCACCGAGAAAACTCAAACGTAAATATAACATCGTCAATTAAAGTTTTATATAAGTACATACTTTTACTTGAATTCATTATGGAACACATTAGAAACAGTATTCACACATAGCTAATACATGACTTAATTCCAAGAGGTTTAATAGATGCTTTTGGATTTTTAAAACAATAATTATTTTAATGCGTAATAAATGTATACACAATGTATCAATACAGTCATTAATTTATTACATTTCAAGTTGTAAATAAAATTCCGATATAATTTAGTGCACTCTTCTATTATGTTTCCCTTTTTCCTATAAATAATAAACTAAATGCAATAAATTAATTCGCATATCACACTAGTTGAAATCGAATTCTACTATTATTTTTTTTCGATCAGATCATTCATATTTGCATTAACGGCAGAAAATATTTACGATCAGAATAAATTAGTACAGACTGTCTACAGAACCGTCTCTGAGACGAGCATTAAATTTTATTACCAGTCCAGTAGCCAAGGTGTAAATAATCTAATAATATTATGTAAATTTAATTTTCTTCCGGAAAGTTTAACGGATCAAATCCTTGCGATTTGTTGGGAGGGGTGGCGCTAGTGTCGCTCGCCGCCAACGTCGCCACTCGCGAAGATGGAAATTGAATAAATAGATCCATGTTCAAAAAGCCCGTTGATATTACTTTAAATTCATTTGGCACCGAGATAATAATTCCGGCGACCGCAGATGACGCGTCGCGCGGCCGGCGGCGCGGCCCGTTGCTAATATAATTGGGGGAATAGAATAATCCAGATCAAAGATTTTCTTTAATTACAAGTTCTTCATTTAGCGCTCGGCGATTTATCACTTTAGAGGCGATTTCCTCAAAAGAGCTGTGGATTAATTAGAGAAAGATAAAATTTGTGAAGTAGCCGGAGGCTCGCGAGTGCTCTGAACAGATAAGGGAGCACGATGAGGGGTAATAGATCTATTAGCGTGCCTGGGCGTCCTGTGCCCTCCGGGACGCCCGCTTTTTGTTCATGTGAAAAATTACCTAATCATGCTTATGAATTGTACTTTTATTTCCAGTTCACTTTTTGTCATCGGGTTATTTGGCCAGACAATTTTATTTATTTATTTAGAACCTTTGGTTCTATCAACTATTATAAATTTTTCCTTGATACATTCAAGGGTGAGGTGTTTACTTTAGGTTTCGCGCGTTGCTTGAGCAAAACGAGTTCAAAATATATTCCAAATAATTTATCTTTTCCGTTTATAGTATTTGATAATTGCATGGCTTACTTGATTTGAAAGTAATTTCGCTGATGAGGATCCACTCGTGTTGGAACTTGAGTCTGATCTTGATGTGCTGCGCAGTGCGGTTCTGCAGGTCGATGTGGATGGTGCGAGCATGCTCCGACACGCGGTCCTGCTTCGGTTCGTACGATATATAATCCTCCTGCCATCTCTCGCCCTCCAGCGAAAAGTACACCTCAGCTTCTTTGAATAACTGGTGGTGAGAACACTTATGAAGCTGTTTGATGAGGCATGTAATATTTCAAAGCATTTGTCGTTGTAAACAACTTACCTGAACATCTTTGGTGAACATATTATTCGTATGTATATCAATGTGGTATAAAATTCTAGGAGTACTAAAGTTAAACCTTATCTCTACTTCGTCGTCTATTAGCATCGACTTATTCCAGCCCACCCAGCGAGTTCCTGAAAATATGTTACATGAAAAAAAAGTTCGAAATGCCGTAATCCAAGGACTGGCAAATCAAACTTTTTTACCTCGCGTGTCATTGGGATCTGGTAATTCAAAATCATTTGGTCCAAGGAGCGAGTCAGTCATTTGACCGAGGCCGTCCATTAATTTCCCTTCACGCATGACACCGTCATACGACAGATCTTCGAATCTTGCCCCCCCGGTCATAGCTTGCATATCACCCCCACGCGGCGCCGAATATGCAATTAACGCCTCTGTGAAAATATAGATTACATAAATACGCCGCTAAAGGCGGCAGTCCATCGCATAGCTACTCATTAAAAATTATTGCATTCTCACAAATGTTATGACTTGGGTTGACGCGTAGCTATATTATTTATACTGTCGCTTAAGCTCAGTTCGCAAGGCAGAAGGTCCCGGGACATCGCAAGTAAGGGAAACGTTGATTATTTTTTATACATACGTTTCCAGCGGCATCCATATAATTCCACTCGCATGCAGGCAGTTCTAGGGTGAGCAGCATACGGAAAAAAGCGAACTTTGGACGCTACGAATGGGGCTTCTAATGTCGATTTCTTCGGTGTGTATGTGTTCACATTTCCTGGTATAAGCTGAAATGAAAGATATATTAAGTATCGCGTATCGCGGAAACGAAAAAGTTTCTTTTGAGGAGTTTTAGTAAGTTTGAAGAGGCCTTAGAAGTGCTCGTCTGACGGCTAGTACTTTATAAACTTGTTGCTTTCATACAAACTCTTGAAAAAAATTTGTCGACATAAAAATACTGAAAGCGTTAAGTGCAAATGTACTCAAATGTTATATCGGGAATTTAGTTATCACAAATATCTAGTTCTAGTTATATCTGCTCAACAAGGCGCCCCTTACTAGCAGCATTCACACACTAAATCGAATAGCTGAAGAAGTAGACATTTTGAATTGTTTTGAGAGCGAGTTCATGAAGGCAACACTGTTTCTGTTTTGCCCATAATTAATTCTACATTATTAATTATTATCCTTTATTCGAAAATGTCTTTCTTTTGTTATTATTATTTTTAGTCATATTATGTTATGTGTTTCATTGTGTATGAAATGCTAACACTATTGGATTAGGATGGTCCCGTACAATTAGTTGTATGTATGAAATGAACTAATAAATAAATGTTTATGTGGTTTTTATCTGAAGTTGTAAAGTAGGGATGAAATATCGCAGTAGGTAACTCCGCAGACGAACGCAGTGAATATGGTTGCAATCCTCATTGCAGTAAAGTGAGTTTATTGGTCTGCCTAACTAACTTCTGCGCTGTGCATACCTTAGCTGTCTCTTAAAAATGAATGGTATTGTTCGAGAAGAAGTGTTGTTCATTCAACGTTACAAGATTAGTTTAAAAGAGGACTAGAAAGGACTTATGTCAAAGGTAGTGATATCTCTAGATATCTTTAAGGAGCATTAATCTTTGTGTAAGTAATAACAATTCTATTCGAGTAATTAATACTAATAATTATAGTTTTCTTTAATACGATATAGATTACTAATAGTAGTTATATTCCTTGTCGTGTGTATGTACATCTAAATATGTCTAGATATAAGTAAAGCTACGTCGTCCTCGAGTAGCGTAGTGTTCAGTTTCGCCGCAAGGGGACTAATTTTACGAAAACGACCTCGGAAACTGATCTTTGATATTCCATACTGTATATTATTTAAATATTATTATGCGCGTATCCTATTTGTAACATTTAAAAAATATTTATTACACCGACTTGCATAAGCTTAAAATATTTATCACGCCTAGACAGGCGTGATCTTATGTAAGCCCGAATTTTTGCCCATTAGTGTCTACTAATGTGTCTAACATTAGTAGACACTAATGGGCAAAAACTTGACAGAGAACAGTGTCTTTTTATGATTAAGTACCATATTTTTAAAAATACACTTATAAAAATATATACCGGATGTTTTTTGAACAACGAATTGCAACTTGTGGTTCTGGTTCTGGAAATATGTATATAACTACGTGTAATATGTGTTACAAGAAAACTACCATATTCGTTGCATATAGTTACTCCTAACGAAAAACAAAGATTTTTCTTAGCTCAAAAATTTTGTTGACTTAAACATATGATGGTATTGAATAGAAAATAAATGAAACAAAGTTCTTCACGATAAATATAAGATATTTTTATAGGTTATAAAATATACATATAATATAAAATTACGTTCGATGCAACTTACCCGGCTTCCGTTGAAATCCTTATACTTGAACCAACGGTTGAGCGACCTGCGCCAGTATTCCAGTGAGTAGGACTCCACGAATTCTACGCCAACGGAGTTAGCGAAACGACCTTGCGATTCAGTACCCGTGATTAGGTACTCGTCGCGTAGGTCTATCTCCAGATATTGGCGACTGTTAGGAAGAATCAGTCCATTGGGGCACCATGCACCTCCACGGATTTCTGTACGGATCCTGTTGGATTAAAAAGGCAAAGCAGCGAATTAACTCATGCTAGTTAAATTCATTCGCATAAAATATTAAGTTTTACAGTTTTTATTGTAGAGATCTCATACTGGTCTCTGCATCTTCTTCGATTTATGCCTGTAAGTCTATTTTCCTATTCGTATTCAATGTCATGATTCATCTGTCATTCTTAGCAAACTTGATAGGATGTTGATAGGTGAATGTAATAGCAAAATCTTCTTAAAAGTCATAGGAGCATTCACTTCTGCGATACATAAACAATTTCTTATAAAACAATGTGTATCATATAATTGACATGTATTTACACTAATTGTATTGTGCCTATGATATATCAGTATGTAATTTGCTTAATCATAGCAAACAGATGAAACTACATCGTCGTTGTTGTGTTGAGTGTGTGCGTGTGTGCGTGTGCGTTGTTACCACGGAACAATAAATGCAGTAGAAGTGGTTACCGAGATCAACTTGAGCTCTAAAATCGCAAATTCTCTAAAATCGTAGAAAAATATTATGATTAATGTTATTGTACTGTTTTGGAGTGCTAAAATGACAGCCGCGCCAAAAATTTTAGCCATGGTGGTATTTTTATATCATCGGCAAATCTTATTTTAACAAATTTTCAATTTGCTGTTTCTCGAATAGATTTTTTGTATTGTAGCAAACGAAAGTAAATATTATCCCAGTTAACATTATGTCAGTTTTATCTTTTGGAGAAATGCGTAAACATCTCCAATTTTCCATGTTAATAGGGAACAAAAGTTTGGCGAAAAAATGTTTCATGAATGTTTTGTTAATTTTAAACTTATACTTCATTGAGCGAAATAAAATCCATTATGCAATGTGTGCGTTAAAGATGACGTCTGTTGTCAAAAAGATACTACTTTCTATTCGTTCGTCATAGTCCAGCTACTGGTCGCAAGATGGCAACACGTTGAATAAAATTTCAATATAAATTCTTAACGTCGTAACTTGCAGTAAAGGTATTGTACTTTCAATGATATAGCGACTGGGTAAAGTTTAAATTATATTAACAGCCCAGAATTTGTTACATCTTTTTAAATTAGAAACTACGTCCAATCATTATCAAGATTTCATAGTGTCTATAATTTGTTTGTATGCGTTTTGGCGACAGCGTTTCCTATAGCAAGCGAGACTTATGGCACTTCCATTGCTTTTTTTTTCCGTGGTTGTTACAATATTATCGTCCCGAGTTTAATAAATAGCGAAATAATTGGCGTTCACTCAATAGTCCATTCGTTAATATAACTTTGAGTTGTTTTTCTGTTTTGCGTCCCCTTGTTACCGGTATAAGTGGAAAATTCCTCAATTTTGCAAGCAAACGAGAATTTTATTGCCAATTACTATTTTCGCAATATTCTCAGTGATACTGATTTGATTAAATTTGTCAAACATTGGCTACGGAAATCGTATTGCATAGAGGGAGTTTCTAAAAAAAGAATAATTGAACAGAACTTGCTTTTAGTTTTTTTTTATAGGATTTACAGAAAAGCCAATGGCCATATATAGTACATGCAAACAGACGTGTTTGCGCATAAGCAAATAAAATTAGCCTTATAGTCTGCGCAAATATTCTGAAACGTTTTGGTATTTCGTTTGTCAACAGAGGTGTGTCTCGGGGCTGGCTGAATTTCATTTAAATATCTGTACGGGCAATCTCATCAATAGATACAGTAGAACAAAGAGCGCTAAACGTTGAATTAACTGGCATTTGCTAAATCGCCTCTGACCCTATGTAAAGTGGCTCAGATTATAAGGCTTCGGCACATCCGCCCGTACTTACATCTTGTTATCTTTGGGGAGTCAAGCCTCTAAAGGCTTTTTGTAGGATCACGGTCGCTCCGAATTCATATGAAAATTTAATTTTCTGTTAGTGAATTTCTCAAACAAGCATTGAGTTTTCGTTCTATTGTTTCGCGCTAGCTTATGCGGGCTCAAAACGCAAATGTGAGACCCTCTGTTAATTGTTCGAGCTAAGTATGAGCGTTCTGCGGTAACGGGATTCACAATTATTGTAACAACTCGGCCGTGTCATAGCGCTTTATTGTTGTTTAACAATGGTTATTTCCGCACAGTGTACTGGCGTCGATTAAATAGCCTTTTTCAATTTGTATTCTAGCGTTATGTTTAGTCATATTAATAAATCAAACAATCCGGTGAAGCAGTCTTTCTTTGTTAACGTATGTGGGTCTGATTCCTTATTAAGTTAAGTATGCAATCATAACCTTAACGAAGTATTATGTGATGAGACGATTGTTCAAATGTATAAATAATTTTTTATACGTTTTATGAACTAAGATATAACTCCTAAGGAGAATAATTGACATTGCCCTGGGCTACTTGGCTGTTGGAATGCAGAGGGCAGGCAACTAAATGGTTCACGTTTCTGGGCAGCTCCGCGCTTGGTTAACTTGGAATACAATGAACATTATGTGCAACATGACTTTTATTCACGATCTTACCTTAAAAAGATTTCAGAAGTTTTTAATAGAACGCTACCATAGCATACAATTGACAACACAGTTGATACTTCGTAAGACTCATGTTAGGCTCAAATTACTCTTGGACCTTTACAATTATTGCTTATTTTTAACTTATTCCTGGATACATGTGTTTTTGATTTTTGAACTTCAAAAACACATAAATTTGATTACTCTGGTATTTCATCAAAACCTCTATGAATGTTTACCTGGCACTGAGCGGTGAGACACTCTGGTCGTAGCTAGAGCTGGATGATAGGGAATCATTTGAGATGAGTCCGCTCTCCATACCGAGCGGCACAGCGCAACTGCCCACGTCAGCTGTTAACAAAATGTGATAATTAGTATGATAATGTACGTTTTATTCAAGAGTTGCTAAGGTATGTACTATCAGATGATAGTTAATATGTGTGTTATCTATAAAAATCAATTTTGTTTTAGAATTACTTTAAATAGTAAATTATTTCCAAATTAAGTATATGTTTTTATTAAGTATTAATTTTATGATTAAATAAAATTAAATAAATTTCCGGAATGAATAAGATAAAAATACTATAAATGGTCAGAAATGAATTTATAGTTTCTCAAAATATTCTCCGTTTTCGTTAATGCACTTTTTAACACGAATGAACAAATTTTTTAACAACAAAATTTTGAAAACATTTATGCCACTCCTCCGTGACAATCTCTGAAACATATTTTTCTTACTCTTCGACAGCCTCTTCAGGTGACGAAAATCGTTGACCGCGTAACTGGTTCTTAATTTTTGGAAAAAATAAAAGTCACAAGGTGCCAGGTCGGAACTGTACGCGAGATGGCTCATAAGGTCAACGTATTCGCCTTCAAATATTCATTTGTCTGTCTGGCCGTGTGAGAATTGGCATTATCGTGGTGCAAGATGATACGGCGTTTACGGTTATTTTTACGGAGTTTGTCAATAACTTCTGGCAAA
>NW_020653200.1:14474709-14497744 GCF_003589595.1 Hyposmocoma kahamanoa | reverse complement strand
GTATCGTAACTATAAATCCGTGTTTCGTCAGCTGTCACTACGTCTCACACCAAATTTGACGCCCCTTCGTTGAATCTGATAAGCATGGCATTGCACCAAGTGTTGCGATCCGTTTTTTGAGTTTCAACCAAATTGTGTGGGATCCACGGAGAGCACAGCATTTTCACATGTTGGTGTAGTATGGATTGTATTTGACTCATGTCTGTGCCAAAAGATGCCCAAATCTCATGGTATGTCACATGTCTGTTTGTTTTGATCATAAGGCGCATAGCATCGATTGTTTTCTTGTTCGCAGCAGTAGACGGGCGACCATCACGAAATTCGTCGCCGAGATTCACATGACCGCGTTTGAATTCTGCAAACCAGCTAGTCGTCTTGCATGGTGCTTCATCGCCAAATCGCTTCATCGCCAGTTTCAAGCCGAGGGAAGTTCCGCTGAGCTGTAAGATTACATTTAAAGTCGTAGACAATCATACTACGAAAATTTTCACGAGTTAAATCCATGGTGATGGAGACAACCAATTTCTAAAATGACGCCACAATGTAAAAACAAGTGACAGTCAGATGAAACAACTTGTATTCTGCAGCCAAAGAGTTCCATTTCAAATGTTGTAATTACATTTTAAATATTGTTTATGTAAGTAGCCAGTTCCGGAAACTTATAGTGCGCCCTATGTATAACCAATTAATTTACGAGGATAACAATATACTTTTTCCATCATTAGAACTCGTTTTAGCATTCTATTCCCTTTAATTCAACAGAGCGAGTGGGGCCCCACTTTCCCAAGGATATTGACTATAGAAGGCAACTACGTGGACTAAGTTGACGTATTTGTGCACAAGAGTGAACAATAAAAATTGCTAAAAATCTCTATAAGGATCAAATTGCTAAACTTCATCTAAATTAATATCATCGAACATTTTCCTTTACTCACAATTAGGTATATAGACGGGGTATTTATGCCACAGGGGAGGCAGGAGAATGCTGCTCGTATTTTCATCAGTCGGCAACGTCGGCGGCAGGTACGGCAGGGGGTAGGAAGGTAAACGGAGAGGCGGAGAACAAGCCTTTGCCAAATTTTTGTTTATTTTCCTGCTTTTAATAAAACGAAAATACAATACCTACACAACGCCAGTGAGTTATACAAAGGCAAAAATTCGGTTTTGCGGACGGCATTATTTTAACATACGGAAGTTTATTTTTGCGTTACCTCCTCTTATTGTGTAATCGTATTTCAAGATTCCTGAAGGTACACCGTTATTTACTCGAATTGTTTGCTCGACAGTCGTGTTCAGCTTCCTTGTTCTATTTCAACTTAATTCTTTTATTTCCTTTTGAAGTTTATTTCCCCCTTTGGACTGAATGAATTCTAAATAATTCTTTTGTATCTGGAGTTTAAACAGTGTATCTGGAGTCTCCGTTGTTTTTATTAGATTGTGTTGAGAATTGATATTTATTTTTAAATGGAATGTAATACAAAATATTCATAATTAACCAATTACCTCTCCAGACACAACTAAATTTATTAAGAAAAATACGCTGTTGTACATATTTTTCTCTTAAGTACACATCAACAGGAAATGAGTCAGGCAGCCTTGATGGGTTTGCTCTTGTTCCGCCTCCCCGTCTCACAAACACCCATGTGGACGTTGCTCACCTAATCCACAAATCCAAAGCATCGTGGCGACACGTGATAAATTACACGCGAGCAAATTACGTGAAACGGGCTTCAGAAAAACAAACAATTTATTACGAAGACGAACGAGCAAGACCGCTGTCGCGGTGATTTTAATTATAACATGATAATACCCGCCAGGACTGATATCCTAACTTCGACTTCGGCGCGCGCGTTACTGCGTGGAGTCCATTCGAACAATAGTAGAAACATTACAAGTCACCACCTGTGCGATTGTTTCCCTTTCATTTATACAGTCAGAGGTTAATCTTAATTACGTGGTCTTATGAAGTTTATTTGCAATGATAAAATAATGACAATTATACCGAACATAAAGTTGTAAAGTTGCCTAAAATCAATTCACATTTTGAAGTGGTCTTATTTTAGAGCAAAACCATAACTAATGATTTCCTTCATGAATCTCCTTGATCAAAATGAGGTGGACGAGCCGCCCCTTTTAGATTTTTTTTCACCAAATAGAGAGGGTACCTAAACGATAAAGTAAATATCTACATTGACTTAAAAAAGGGTTACACCGTTTGAACAGAGGAATCGTTGAGGAAATCTAGCAGATAATTAACTCCAATTTGCAGTCACCCCCGGGGAGCGGGCTAAACTTGCTACCTCATTACATTAATTGCTTGTCGCTAAGGAGAATAACTATTAAAAATTCATTGTTTTCAGCTTTCCACCGTGTTTGCTCGGATAGCATTATTAATATTTAATTCTGCTGAGACGCCGCGCCTAATGCCCTAATTTAAAATTCTTACGAAACTTAATATTTGAGCGGGGCAGGCCCCCTAGGGATGTTCTGCCTACTGAGTTTATCGTTACGTTTTTGGTTATTCGCAGTTATTTTCATTACAAAGCTACGTAAACATAAGTAGAATAAAAGTTACAGAGTGCTGAAACGGCAATGGAACTTGTGCTAAGCGAGAATAGAGTGTGACTAAAGATACAAAGAAGGTGACCCGGTGAAGGGCTAGACTTGCACGCTCAGTGGTACATAAATTTTCCGTTGGTACCGCAACGGAGCCGCAGTAGCTAGAACGACCTCCGTACCTCGTACGTGCAGCGCTGCCAAATAAAATGTTAAACGAATCCTGCTAGTGTATCTACCTATTTCATTAAGATCGGAAACATAAAATGGTTTCTTCGGTAACGTATTATAATATGAATATAATATTCTATTTCATTTTGGTAATGGAAAATCCAAGTAAACATTTTTTGCTGAGGGTAAGGCTATATTTATTATTTGATTAGGTAGTTTCACTGGAAGCTCAAGTGTGTTCCCGGAGGCGTACAGGTGCGTCGTGTACTCATCTTCGCTAAAAAGGAGGCCTTGTTCTGGAGAGGGCTCGGGGCGACCGCAGTAAATACATCTCGACATTATGAAACCACCAATATTTGTCCGTTAGTCTTTTATTATCCACCAGCATAATTAAAAGAAAACGACGCGACGGAGGAAGTTTCTCGGAAAAATATACGAATTAATTGGCAAAATGTTTTTGCTTAGGTTTACAAAGTTTATTTTGTATTAATTAAAACGAGGGAGGCTTGAGATGTTCTATTGAAGGAAAATTCTTATTATTTTTATTCACTACGGTCTATACAGAACATTTGCCCCGCCTTTTACATTTTTATAACTCAAGAACCTTTACGTGTGAAATTCCAGTGAACGGTGTCAAATTAAATGTAGGGGACGTCGTCTGGGGCCGGGAGCACTCGGCACGGTAGGGTTAGATAGGAGTTACGAATCGAGGATTATTAACAGTCTCAACCGTGACGTGGTTGGGTATTTAACGTGTGAAACAAACACCCCGGCTTTGTTGCCATCGTAGATCGCAAGCTGTGTTTTCGCTGGAAGTACCTATACTCGTATATTAAATAATTAGCTAACGATACTTATTAACAATATAAAGTCGAACAAAGGTAAAGGTCGCGGGGGACCGCATCACGAAGCTAAAGTGGAGCTGAGCAGGGCACCTGATACGGAGACAAGATAACAGATGGAGTAAGATGACAACTGAGTGGTGTCCAAGGGCTGGATATAGGAACGTCCAGCGCCCAGCGGCTAAATGGGCAGACGACATCGCAGGAATTGGGGGGCCAACGTGGATGAGATTAGCACAGGATGGTGGGAAGTGGCATAGAAACTTGGAGGCCTAAACGCAGCAGTGGGTGAACTCAGGTGATAACAATACTCTAATATACTAAAGTTTCAAATATGATTTTAATTACATTAATTCTACATTTAAAGCATGAACACTCCGAAAGAAATTCCGCTCTTGCATAGATTGCTTTACGAAGTAAAGTGGATCTTAAGACTAAGTACTAGACAAATCATAGAGTGTACCACTCGGACCATTCTCACTTTAAAAGAAGTTTTAGGTAATCGTTTTCTCTATTGGTGTTATATATAACAAGAATGCCGCATGTTTGATTATATAGTATTTAGCACCAGTAGAGCCCTTTGTGAAAGAGTTCGTCCAGTGAATAACTGCCACCTTACCTATTTCTGCCGCCAAGCAGTAATGTGAGCGTTACTGCGTTCCGGTTTTGGAGGGTAAGTAAGGGTGTTGGTGAAATTACAGTCACATGGGACATGTTAACTCAAATATTTTCGATTTAAAGCTTTGAGTGGTACTGCAACTGTTGTGGACAGGTGTGTCCCTTTCCACCAGGCACACGACTTGTTAGCCCGGTTATTTAAAAAAAATAGTGCGGCATTACTAATCATAAATACATAAATATCAAATTACATATTACCTTATGTGAAGAGTAGTCTACTCTTCTTGAAGAGTTACAAAATTAACTGTGAAAATTTCATTCTTATAACAAAATAATAGCTTTTGAAGCGGCTGTAGAAATTGATATTGATATAGCTTTTATTACACGGGATTTATTTAATGATTTTTATAGCGGAAAAAATTGTGTAATTTTTGACCTTTTTTTTGTTTGTCATGAAAAGAATATAATGAAAAATTAGATATTGCATTATGGCAGAGATAAAAGGTATTTTTAAGTATTAATTTAAAACACAAGTTAGAATTGTTGCAAGGATTTTAGACACATCTATAGAGGTTTTGTCATCACAACCTCTGTGAACGCAAAATGTGGTTCCTAACGTCTTGCCCGTATCAGACATTAGGTGGAAATTAATGACATGGCACTGAGTACTGCGACTCTGACAGACATCTAGCTGGAGGTTCATTACCCTGTCTTGCCAAATACGAGGTAAGGGTACCACTACAAACATAAGAAGAGCGGAGCGCGTAATCAAAATTTGCATGCAAAGTTTGTCCCTTTTGAATCTAAATAATTATAATCTTCTTCAAATACAGCAATTCGCTTGCTAGCACAATCAATACCTTAACAACCATTAATATAAAACATAAACTTAAAGATTACTTTGTACAAAACTTTAAAAAATGTGATGAACATTTAATATAATAAGATGAATGTATTTACCCAATCCTATTAATTTTAGTAACATATATATTATAGATTATTTATACAAATTACTTAAATATTTACACTTAAATATAAGCTTCTGCTAGCATGTTCAAATTTGTATTGTGTAGATACAGGTCGCATTATGACAAACCTTAGTGGTTTAAAATGCGCTTAGAAACATATTTGTGTAGTTTGTCCTTTATACAATAAATAAAAAAATAAAAAAATGTAATTGATATTAAGATAAAATGTATTTATTTTTATTAGACAACAACACACACGTTGCTCCTATCCCAAAGTAAGTAACTAAAGCACTTGTGTTATGGAAATCGGGAACAACGACAGTTCTACAAACACTCAGACCCGAGACAATATCTTTTCTATATTATTTCGGGTTTGGGTGTTTCTGCATTGACCCGGCCGAGGATGGAACCCAGTATCTCAGCGATGGCGACTCCATGAAAACCGGTGTGCAAGTCACTCGACCACTGAGGTCATAAATATTTCGTTAATATAATAAGGTCGTATTTATGTGTGAGGACACTTTCATGATGCAAATAAGATTTTCGTTAAAAAATATTAAAATAGTTTACACAGGCGCTCTTGTCTTATTAAGGGATTACTTCTAGTTAATCTCTGGAAAACTGAGAGCAAGTAATTAAGTGCTTGTGAAGTTAAATTTCAAACAGAAGAAAGGCTTGGAGCAGCAAAAGTTTCAAAGTTGCTGTTTTTATAGGACACTATGTATATGATACGCTTCACTTCGCTCTCAACCTTAGTTGTGCAAAGTTCTCAGTAATTTATTGTTAAAGAGTCACATTACTTGAGGACCGAAGCAAGGAACTTTTGAAGGGGAATCGTAACTACCCTTCCTAGGATTGTAATTGTTTTGTTTACGGGTTTTCGTCCGCACTGTTTGACATCACTGTTCTAGCAGTGTTACAATGAAACTTAATTGTAATTGTTAACGGCAACTTTTAGCGTTAATATTCCTTGCCTCTCGGTTTTATTAAACTGCTCCCTGGTTTCATGATTTTCTTTTGTAATTTGGTACCAGCTAACGTGGTATATGTTTTTTCAGTAGCAGTGGATCTGCTTGTGAAAGACTTCGTCCTGGGAAGTATTGCCACTGCCACCTTACCAATTTCTGCCGACGGTTATTTTCAACTTGTGTCAGGGTAAGTGTGCGGTGGTAGTGCCTTTGCGATTTAAAGATCTGAGTAACATTACAACTGGTATGGACAGAGGCGTCACCTACCATCAGGCGCACGTGTTCATCTCGTCTCTCGTCTCTCATATTAACATATATATAATATATTATATATATAAATTAAACTAAAATTAACAGACTATGCTCAGATGGCAAGCAGTACGTACGCCGATCTAAGAATGTGGCATTTAATCCAAAATATACGAAAAATACGGTGAAGCACGATGGTAGAAACATGAAGATTTTAGGTTGCTTTTCTGGTTATGGCGTAGGCTGATACAAGGTAATACGGACCAATACCAACACAAATACATCATTGAAGAATATATGCTACCGTACGCTGATGATAATCTCCCGGTAATTTGGACATTCCAGCATGACAATGACCCGAAACACTCAGCCTGCTCTGTTCGAAGATTCCTCGACAGTCAGCTGGTTACTATGTTTGACCGGCCACCAAACAGCCCAGATCTTAATCCAATAGACCATCTTTGGTGTCAAGTCAAAAAGAAGTTGGCAAACAGACGGCGTAGCAATGCGTTTTTAGAAGAATGGAACTCTATTTCATTTGAAAACTGCAAAAAGTTAATAGAGTAGATGCCGCGCCGCTGCCATTTATATTTGTTATTCGCGGTCGAGGACAGGCTACCAAATAATAAATTCCTTTTTTTATCATAATATTATTAAGAAAACGTTGTTAAATTAATTAAAATATACCACTTATTAAATTATTGAAATATTGTGAATACTACAGTCAAATACCTACCTCGTTCTTAATTGTTTGTCCAGCCTCCATCCTATTTCAGTTTAAACAAAATTAAAATGATTCTAATTTTAACAGTATTTTTGAATATTATATTTTTATTTCATTTTAGATTTTGTTAGCCCCGAAAGTGTACTAGCTAGCACTATAGTCAATATTTTCCAGTAAGGGTTATTAGGTAAATTATGAACATTTGTATATCTAAATTGTGCCGTATTATGAAGCGTTCTTAATTCTGTGATCACCACTGTACATATATCTTTATATATAACAATATAAAGAGATATTCTTAACAACTATACGGTCATACTAAGTCTAAGAATTGAGGACATCAGTGCAAAAGTGGTGTAACCCAATTATTATATACACTACCGAACGCATAATTCGAGCCACCACGCATTTTCAGTATTGTAGTTATTTTTCAGTTGTTCTATTTCAGTGTTGTTGTTGTAGAGCTCTAAACTTAAACAATGTTTGATTGATCAAAAACTATTTTGCGATTTTGAAACTAGTATACTAAACGTCTTTTCCATAAGTTCTTGTTGGTAATTAGGATTTGCTAAACCGGGGGTAAACTTTTTCTTTTTTTTCAATGATAACACTATTTTTTGTATTCGACAAAAATGCGAGGTAGCTCGAATTATATGTGCAGGAGTATATTATATTTCGATGCTAGTTAAGTACATTTTTTATATCTAAAAATAATAAAAAATGAATTACACTACTTTTGCGGTGACAGCCTCATATATAGTTTTGAATAAATTAGAATTTTAGAAAGTTTCTATTAAGAGTATTTATTATTTATGCGTGCTTTTCTTTGATTAAGGCATGGGAAACCTAAGCTGTTCAATTTCGTGTATTATGAACTGTAGATTAAGGACGATATTGTAATAATGAGAAAGAAGAAGCGACCCGTGGGCAGCTGGTCAATTAAAAGCTAAGGAGGGTGTTATTTTCGTCGCTTAATTAATTTTATGTAATCATTTCCATTTATGTGTACGAGCGGATATGTCGTCGTAGAACAGTGTAGTTACTCTAAAAACTACATAATCACGAAGACATCGATATAATTACGGTATTGTAGTGGTAGACCTTTTGCAACGGAAGTAGCGGCGATGAGGAGTCACTGGTAACTAGACTTGTATTTCAGATTTGCGCACAAGTTGTTTACTTTTTGACTTATAATGGCTTAGTCTTTGAGTACATTGTGATAGTGAACAAAAAGATGAAAACTGTACAAAGAAGAGTAAAATAGAAACAGATATGTTTTTTAATAATATGGTTTATAAGAGTTCGGGCAGTTATGTATTGCATGTCACATATTTCCCATTACATTTGTAATATATTGGCCATAAAGAATGCACATTAGGGTGAAACACGATAGGACTTTATTTTATTTAGACAATAAATCGACTTTTTACGAAATTATGTGAAAAGAAAGCAGCAGCGATAATATCCGAACGTTTACTACAGTTGGTTATAGTAGAGTGGATAGTACGATGATACTTACATACATTTTGCACCGGGATAAGCAAAAACGTCAGTTTTCACTAGGTTTTCACTTTAGTGTGATATTATGTTATGAATTATGTATAATGTTATTAACAGATGCACACATGCAGATGCAGATGCAGATGCGAAATTTGGGGTGCTCGAAAGGAGTGTCCCCGCACAACGGGCCATTATTTTCTACGTTTGACGCACGCTGAACAGTTGTAACCTTACGCTGATTGGCAGGCATTGTGTGTACGCCATGGATACGATTAGACGAAGATTAACAGAAATTTTCAATAAAATTTGTTAAAATAAAATATTTTAATGCTTCGAGAAACTATCTTGAAATTCAAAGCAAATATTATGCCAAAACAGGAAGACGTATCGACTCGTATTGTTGTTTCATCAAATACATTCACGTATTATATTATTTTAGAATGTCGAACTAAAAAGTTATCATTATTACACGTAGAGGTTTACATGCCTCATTCTTGATTAAGCCTGTGTCTATAAATAAATATTAGGCTGTTCAACTGCCCAAACTTTCCGTCTCAGGTTGGCATATCTGCCAAAGATTGCAATCACGATTATCCCCTAACCTAACTATGCAGTCCAACTTCCGGCTGATAAACTTTATACTAACGCACCTCTGTAGGGTTAGTATCGCAGCCAGCCGGCCCTGCGCCGTCCTCGTTAGTGGTCATAATTGAATCGAAGTATATTAATATGTTGCCAAAATAACGTTCGCCGCAGCAGTACCTGAAGTAAGTTATTCTGCACCATTAATTTTGGTTTCGGTAGTCTAGATTATTGCTTTTTTAGCACGCCAATTTCGGTTACGTGTTCAAATAAGTATTATCTATGGAAATGAATTCTGCACATGTTTACATCAAATTTTGTCAAAAATGACTAAATTCATTCACTTCATTTTTAACTATACTCGAGTATAAAAATTACGGACGCACATTGGTGTAATTTATGCGATTACAGCCAAAAAACTGCACGACAATTATTCTAGTACATTCAGTGGCGTGGTCCCGCGTGTTAGCTCGGTCAGTACGAAACAAAAAATACGCCTATAGGTCGGCTAGAATGAGTGAGGTGTATGTTTCTCTTGCGGGAACAATTTGTCACTGTCTCCACCAATTTCCTCTTGTAACTAGTTTTTTCTTCGCGCCACGTAAATTTAATTTCAGATATTTGCGGTTGTAACCCGCCGGTGCGAGAACTATTTTCTTTGCACGATTTTTCTGCTGAACATGTGTGTAATAGACTCTGACATACAAGTTGTTTGTGCCGTTATCTTACGATAAGCTCCGAGTTTAGAGCTTCAAAGAGCGTCGACGTATTATTGTAACTAGCATGTTACAAGATTGCAGGAACGTGGGACAGAGAGCGTGAAAAAGGCCAGGCCCTTATTTCACGCCGGTTGCCTCTCCGCAGCCGTCGTCATCCCTTTCAAAACCGTATAAAAGTCATATAACAGAAACAAGATTGCGTTCTACATTCCACCGGAACATTTTACTTATTTAAAGGTATACAAGATTCTAATAAGATTCTAATATGACAAACCGATTACGGTCGACATCGTCGGTGATTGCCATTGACTTACAAATAAATGGACGACGGGTCTAATACAAAAACCACGAAAAAAATGTCCCAAGTCAACCTATTCAAAATTTAAATTGTAATGTCATCGCAGTATCGCGCTGTCAGTAGAACAAATGAAGACTAAAGCGGAGTGTCGCGCTCTGTATACGATTTTAGCGCCTTACAAGTGCGGACACTTTTTAGCGCGGACCCGACGTCCATATAATTGTAAGTCAATGGTGATTGCATTATTATCTGTTTATATAGGTGTTCGGTCAATATAATTAATAATATTAAGTCGAGGATCGCACTCGACGACCTGGCAATAAATGTTTGTGAAGAAAAAAGAAACACTTCGACATACGTCATGTTTTTGCAACTTGTTAACCCTATATTTCTGAAAAGTTTAGTTGACAGCCAAGCGTTATAATTAAAACACGCCTACACGCCTGTGGGCTATATTTGTATAAAATTAAACAACATCATTTCTGCTATAAACTCGTTGTCGATAGTGTCATAATAATTGTGGATAGCATTGCCAAAATGTAAGCGACATCCGAATGGTCCTCGGGAATAACATTTATCGTAGTTAAGCACCGCCTCGTTCAAGTGGCACCAAGCCAAGAACCCAGGAAAATAATATAAAATCCTACTTCGAATCTTTTCTTTGATTTGTAACGGAAAGTTCGCAGCGTAATTAAATTTAAAAGAATGTGTTTGACTTGGTAACTACCGCGGACAGATTGAATAACGAATCTTGTGGTAGTTTGCATAAAATGACAAATCAGTGTTGAGTTAAAGCGATCGTTTTAAATCTTGATTATTTAAGTTTCTTGGCTTACCTTTCTTTTCTTTTTAAGAAGTTCCAAATAAACTGTTGCTGCCACAGTCGTCAAGTTTGGAATTTATTTAATTTGTTTTATTACCAGCATTGGGCGTTTTATTGCTGTCATGCACATAATTAACTTTTTGCTGCGAATGATACGCGACTGGTTCATGGTAATGTAAACAATACACGAATTCAGTTTATAAATTGGGTTTTTATTTCAGTTGAATAAATCTTTGTTGTAATTTTGGCATTTTTTTTAACAAGTATACAAAAATGACGTTGGGTAGGTGAAGGGGTAAAAAGAAAAATTGCTTTTCGCGCCTACCCATCTATCTAATAAACCTAATATTGGTTCGATACGCGCTCAAGAGCCGTGAAATTACGCCCCTTCTCCTCCCAAAGCTCATGTAGCTACTGGCGGAGGCGTTCGCCGCCCGAGATTGACCTCAACTTTTTATTCGTCGGCGAAAGCACTGTGTGACCAGTGTGCTGCGTCTTCGGAACCCTATTTAAATGGTTGACGGGATTGTATTGTAGTAATTTCATCACGAAATTCCTAACTCCGCTTTAGTAGGGCTGTGGATACTAGACTCAACGTGGTTTTAATAGTGTGAGGCAATTACCACAAAATACTTGTACCTGGACGGATAGATTTCATCTTTGTAATCTGAACCCCAAAAATGAAGTTAGTTTTAATCTAAATATTTAAACTTCAAAAATAAAAATAAGCACCATTCTTTTCTAAAGCAAGTTTCTTCTAGAGAACGCGTAAATTTGTTAAAATTTACGCGTTCTCTAGAAGAAAATAAAAATGTTATAATTGGTTTTATAACGTTTCAAAGATTTTAAAAAAGTTTTTTCAACAACCGCTTTGAACCGTCTTGTTATTAACGACAAAAAAAATTATTTCCTCACTCGAATGTTATTGTTGCCGAAGACTTTTTAGTCTCGACCCTTTGACACTTGGACAGCTACGTGCTGTAAAACTGTTATAGACAGTAACGGTGTTATTTCGGTCTGTGGGTATTACATTAACAGTTCGAAGTAATACCACTAATTGTATAAGGAAACGCGTAAATTTACCGATAACTTATTGGGGAATAAAATACTTGAATTCCGAAAATGTTTCTGTAGAGAGCATCATCTGAAGTCCACTTGAGAGTCAAGTATAACTCAAGATCAAAAGACTCCAGAATTCCATCTCAGGAGTGAATGAATTTAAAAATTGGTCTTTATTTAGAGTTTAGTAGTGAGGCGCCCAGTATGTACACGAAATTTACATAATTCAGCTAAGAGCAAGGCAATATCGAGGCGATAGAATTTAAAACGTAGCGGCGCGAAAGCGGCGGCGCATTAACGGCCTGGTAATAGGTTTTCGCTTTATTTGGACGATGAGTGCAAATGCTGTGTGCGCGATTAATATTGCGTTGTTGAAATTAGCTCAGCAAGTCTTGACTCATAGAAAAGTACTGGTTGTGTACACTTGGGTCCCAAAGGCATATTATATGATGCTATTCTTTTAAACGATTTGTTTTTAAGGTGGTTTTCTACAGGCGAGGCGAGACGAGGCAAGGCGAGGCGAGACGAGAATCCAAACCTCGCCGACATATTTCCACTAAAAAATGCTATTAATAGCGTGAGAGATCGTGCTCTAGCGAGCTCGCGCGAGAAATCGTTTTTTCGTTGCAGAGTATAATACTCAATATTAGATCAACAAATATTTAAATTTTCGCCTCGCCCATCGTCGTTAATCCAAACAGTTTGCACCGAAGATGAGCTAGGAGAGTTTGAAATTTTGCCGTATAAATTTTAATCCTCGTCTCGCTTCGTCTCGTCTCGCCTCTTCTCGTCTCGCCTGGCCGATAGAAAAACACCTTTAAGGTCTATAGATTACCAATGTTACAACATCCATTTGTTTTTATTAACGGTCTGCGACAATTTAAGTAATTGTCAGCATGAAGCAACAGCGTTGTTATTTTTTAATCTGCGCGGCATTCTCAAGGACTAATCAGTTAATGAGCGCGACACGTACGTGCTAACGAGCTTAATTAGACTGTGATTTATGTCTGGAACAGTTTTGTCGTCACCCACAGACGAAGTGAAAAATTTTGTTTCAAATTGACTTATGAAATTAAAATAAGACGATAATATTAATAATATGTGTATTGAGAATAGAAATTATTGGAAAACTCAATTAATAATAATAATAATAATAATAATAATCTTTATTTATCTTAAAACATGGTTTTTTAAACAATAGGGGTTGGAGCCTCCTTTTAAGCATAGCCTGTGTCAGACTCCGCTCTTTCTTACCTACACGTTTCAAAACAACCAGTATATACATAATTAACTAACTTAACAAAGTAAAAGAATAGTACTTATTAATATTACTAACTAGGTATATAAACTTCCTTACAATATATATATTATATATATTTTTATAATAATATATATTTTTCAAGCCCTTTTCTACGGTGAAATTCAATAAACAGATTTAAGAGTGTAACTTAGAAAACAGTTTATTACGGCTTTGAAAACTGTGTAAAAAGTACACTACTATGAGTTACATAATTCAATTTACATACTTATTGGTTTTCCCCTCAGCTTCCTCGATATGTAGTATTTTAAAAGAAATCTACAGCAATTGCAATGTAATAAACCAACGCAAGTAAGGATACTTTAAAGGAGTGTTTTAAGCTGCATTTAATATGTACCTGAGACACATATATTAAGTGCAAGTTACAACCTCACTTGTTATTCATATCCCGTTATAAGATTTTTGCATCATTTGTGATTTACTTACTGTGATCGAAAGTTCTGGGGTCGACTGTAGTAGTGGTCATGGGTGTAGTATGGTCCTCTTCGTCTTCGTCTGGTTCGGGTGTGGTCGTTGTAGTTGTGGTAGTGCGACGACGGTTGCGTTGACGGCGCTCGGGGCGGGGGCGCGGTGAGGGAGGCGGCGCACGCGCAGGCGTCGGCGGCGCCTGAGTTACCTCCGTATCACGCCCAACGCCGCTCTCCGCCACCGCTAGCGCCACCAGTGACATGGCTGTCAGCCTTATCACTAGTGGCGCTAAACGCCACATTTTGCCTACGAACAACAAACAATTCACAGTGTTATTTTTCGGTTTTAATTAACTAATATTTCAGGCCTAATAAAAATTTTCTTTGTATATTTCAATTTAATCTTGTGTAGAATGCAGCACATTTAGCATGAAAATATTACGAGGAATCAAAAAAATGTAACCAAAGAATCATCTGTACTTGTTACAAATAATGTGCATAAAATTATTAAAATTCGGATAGCCAGAATTTTTAGTTCCGTACACTATTACATTTCCGTTCATTTAATGAGAAACCGAATCTGAGGAATAATTTAGTAAATTTGACAACATTCAAACTTTAACTTCGGTAATAATTGGCGTAGCAAGTACTACGACGTAGAGTGTCGTAGCACTTTGTTCTTCTACTTCTAAGTCATTAAGGCGCGAACAGGAATATAATAATGTAACACATTTAGCAACTATAAAGGAATTTATACGCCATTACTATGTACCCGACAATAGTCGTATGACGTCATATGGGTCCGGCGTCACGTATACTTTGTAATCACATGATATCGTGCTATTAGACAAGTTTGTTTACTGACCACCGAGTATGAAAACACATTAATATTGTGGTTTATATCACAGCTATTGTTGAGAGAAATAGGTACGCAACACGGAGAAACTACCGTGAATTGTTGTGCCGACCGTCAGCGAGTCTTATAAAAATTGTCTCTTGTTTAAAAGGGTCTCCTGTATTGCGATGAACCTTGATTATAATACCTTTGCCCTGTTGTTACACTCGCGTTTTATGGTGCGGTTCTGGGCAGAAAGTTTCTGTTTGTCCCTGTTATATTTTGATTCGCAAATTCTAATTAAACGAAAAGTATATGTGTTATTCGAGACAGTGTACAACGTTTAATTTAGCACAAATACTATTTTACTATTTATGAAATTTAGAAACGTGATTAACTTTTTAATTATAACAAACACAATGGTAATTGTAGACGCGGCTAACTTTTGTAAAGCATTAGGTTCGTATCTCAATGTGTTGGTACGTACTTGTTGAGAAGAAATATGAAAAGTCTGTTATTTATTTCCTCAATTTCGCTTTACGTTAATGTAATCAGAATTATTTGTAGAGTAAACCCTCCATAGAGGTAATCTTCAGACGGGCCATAGTCATTGTTATCGCAGATCACGCCGAAGTGCTTCCGAACATTCGATGTTTCCAATTTACTCAGAGCGCCGAATGAGAGGAAATTAAATGAAGTATTTTCCTCAAAGCAAACAACAATCTAACGTTGGGTATTAATGTATATTTAGCAAGAAATTCGACGGCGATTCCGTCTATCGAGTTCCGCACGCAAGATTAGTGTCGCGCTAACTTTAATTAAATTCATTTTGTCCGTGACTAAACGGGGACAGGCGACGCGACGTCTTAGACGCGACTTGCGTGACGAGACGAAATCTTACTCGTTCGCACAATTAAGTTCCGTTCGATAGTAAAACAAATAAGTGAAAATCTAATCTTTTACACACAAAATCTTTACATTCAACTGCGACTGGCATTTGTTTCACCACGATATTGTGTGCTCACAATGCTTAAGAAAATAATGTGTTTTCTGGATGAATTTTTCATCATAGATTACAATTTTTAAAGTATTTATATTGCAAAAGAATACACAGGCTTACTATACAAACACATTGTATTTTTCTTTGCCGTGGAAAGGTTTTCGTGCCTCCGTGGTCGAGTGGCTTGCACACCGGTTTTCATGGCATTTCTATCCCCGGCCGGGTCAGTGTAGAAAACTAACTTTTCTACATTGTCTTGGGTCTGAGTGTTTGTGGTACCGTCGTTGTTTTCGATTTCCATAACACAAGTGCTTTAGCTACTTACTTTGGGATCAGAGCAACGTATGTGATGCTAACTAATGCGCACGTATACTAACGCACGTACATATATTATACTTTGCTTGATATAATATTTGCTTAGTGTAGAGATTTAAGCTTCCACATCAAATTTAGAACCTATTTTGTTGCAGAAACAGTAAACGGACAGCAAACAATAATAACTTTGACAGTCATAACCTCCGCTTCTCAGAACAACAGAGCTCCATTTAGTTTGTTGTTGTGAGAAGGCTAACGAAACTTTGACACTTATTCCAGCTATCGATATGTTGCACCTTCAATTAATTGCAATAAATTTATTATTTATTTTCTTACGAGATGAAGCTAGACACGTGGGGAACACATGGTAGAACATTACTGGAACAGGCCACTTGTAAAAGAAACAAAAAATTAAATACGATATTGGTAAAAGGTACTCTCTGTGAGTAGGTTACTTTTTATTTTATGAGAAATTGCCTCACGGTTTGTGCAACAATGTTTTTCACGTACTTGTTTTGTGGTTCAAAGCACTATTCATTGCTCTATACTTAATAAATAAACTAAACAAGATCTAAACAAAAATAAACTTTGTAAATAGAGCTTTACCTACACCATTACTATATGATGTTATGTATGTATATATTTATTTATAGTGGCCACTTCAACTTGTTCAACAATACTAGCCTAGTCTTTTCATAGTGTGTTTAGTATGATTTTGTTGTACATAAACCATATTTAAATAAATCTACCTCGCGTTTTGCGCTTTTCCATTTAAAGCCAATAAACTCGAGTTGCACCCGTGTCGCTGGACCATGTACACTAAATAAACACAATGTTTTGTTATTGGTGAATTTCGTTGAATAACACACTCATATGTACCGTTCATATTTTTTTAAATTCCCTTTTTTTGTGACACCAAGTGAGAGGACGAACAAGTTGTGCCAACCGTGACCATGGGACCTGTAAAGGGCCCGAAACGTCGGTTTGTTTGAAAAAACAAATATACGCGATTTAAATCCGGAAAAATAGTTTCATTTCCTATGTGTAACAATCGCGAAAACCTAAGAACTCGATAAAAAAATAATATTACTCATTATGACTGGATGTACACACGCTAGCACATCAAGCTACATATTGACGTATCTTGTTCCGTTGCTAAGGAGACGATTTTCGAACAAAAATGTGTAGTCTGATGTGCCGTTGTCCGTACTTAAATATAACGTATGACAAATTAAAGACAAATTAAAATAAAACTACTTTAAGTTCACCACAAGTTAATAAAAAGCCATTTTACATTTTTATTTTAGTAAAATTGACTTTGCGGTTGTTCGCTTTTAATGTTTACACTATTATTCCGGGGAAAAGGTATAGTTACTTAAAAATGTATTACAATATTACTCTGATTTACTATGGATATTAAGATTTGTTAATTCGAATATTTGTAGTTTCATGGTTATTCTAAGAATTGATCACAAATTTTAAAAAGTAAATTAAGACAAAATGTGTCTCACGTAAATAACACTTTGTTATTGACCACTCGCAAATGGTAAGCAAATAATAATAGCTTTTAGGTATTCATTCTGTTGTTTGGTAAAAATCAGGACAAAAAAATAATCAGTAATAAAATCATACAAAAAGTTTCGTACCATAGTCAAACTCCAACATCCGGCGGTGTGTTTTAAAGATTCTCACAAACATTATTGCTAACAAGTTTGTTATAAATATGCAAGAGTAGATGGTGTGCCAAATAGGTGTTTGCTATATTCATGCGAGATTGTTGAATTTATTTTTCGTAGAATAATAAAACAAACATTGGAGTATCGAATAATTACAAAATTCATTGGAAAATAAATTAAAGAAAAATATGAGGTTTATTTTAAGAGGGAAAATCCAAAAAAAAAAAACAAATAAGTCGGTAAAAGTTATTACACGTTTATACAGTGGGGCCATCATCGATGATAAAGACATCAACTGAAAACGTGTCTATTTACGAAGATTATTTATAAACATTACTGGTGTTCGAACGTCCAAACTTGATTGTTCGGGTAGTACAACCATAGATATAGGAAAGTACAACTCAAAGTTTGTCATCTGAAATTGTGACTATATCTTTTTATAATTTGAAATTTTACAATGGAACGATGGCGTAAAAGAATTAAATTGATGATTGTAAAATAAAATTGCGTAACTTATTAGTTACTCAATGCTAATAAAATATTGTTGATTTTTTACTTGGTAACATCAAATGGTAAATTTAAGTATTAATGTTTGTTATATTTGTTACTTTCTATTTTTATATAAAAGTATGTAATAAATCAAAAGTGAAATAAGAAATGTGTATAATAGTCGTATGCTAAGTTTTGGTGAAAGGTACGATCTTATATAAGATACTATAATACTTTCATTGATAACTACATTTTTCAGCGAATAAATATCTTCTATTCTTGTCTAAAGCTCGAACCACATCTAAAACTTTTCTAATTGATACGTTCTGATGTGGTATGTACCCACATATTCCTTGGGAAAAAACTGTAAGCCTTGCCCTAGTGGCGTTGTCGACGCGGTGAGAGCTTTCATGAACTTATTCTTGCCTGCCGT
This sequence comes from Hyposmocoma kahamanoa, assembly GCF_003589595.1. Lineage (NCBI taxonomy): Eukaryota > Metazoa > Arthropoda > Insecta > Lepidoptera > Cosmopterigidae > Hyposmocoma > Hyposmocoma kahamanoa. Next base: position 14,479,194 of record NW_020653200.1, on the reverse strand, counting down.
GCCAGTACCCCTTTACTCGATTTATGACGTTCTCGTGCATTTGAATAAGTTTACCATAAAAATAGGCGTTGCGGCCAGAAACTTTGCCAATAAAATGCAAATGGTGACATTGATGTCGCCTCTACATTATGGATACGGAGTTTGTAGATATAGCCAAGGAGAATTGAACGCAGAACTTCCAGGTGAGTTTCCAGTTTTTCCGTTGCATTTCTTTTTCATTTTACCTGTAAGTGGATGTGCATAAAATATCTATTCATAGAAGTGCATATTGTTCAGACCGTCTGTTGCGCGGGGAGTTAGGTATGCCGTAGTTTGGTGTTCTATGAAAGTATATAGTAGATTTCTACTATTTCTAGGGTCTTTGTTTCTAAATTGTCTTGAAAACATTGCATCAAGTTCTTTGCCAAGGCCCTATCGTAACCTAGACTGTCTTTATAAGTTGCTAGATCGCGTAAATTCTTAATTTCCTATTACTTAAACTTCTTTTTTTTAAGGAGCATGCTTTTTTGGAAGTTCAACTTATGTTGTAAAAACATTAGACTTAACAATACAACCTATCTTTGCATAACAACAACAAACATAGTCTATGCGCCCAAAGTAAAACTAATATTCCCTGACTTAGCACAAAGTTTCTAAGTAAAAGCTAAATTCTGAATATCTAATAATCTATTTTATTAAGGGTTAGATCTGGTGTACCTTGGGACAAAATACGATCCATTACAAAATTCTGGATATCGAGAACTTTTTTTCACCGTCAGAATTTTATAATAAATACTTAACATACGATTCAAACCCACATTCGACACACGCCGTGCGTTTTTGCTTCCCGTCCCAATGGAAAACTTTTCGTAGAAACTTATTAAGTACTTAATAGTCTAGGAAAATTAGCAAAATTGAAGAGAGAAAATCTTGTACGGTATAAGCTTACATAATAGACATTATAAATATAAAAATACTAAAATATTATTCATGAATAAAGGTGGATTTCTGTAACGATGTGTTACCTGTAGAAATATAATATTCTGTAAATACAATTACAATTAGCTTGATACAAGTCATAATAATAATAATAATGTACCAGAAGTTAGCAACAATAACTATGACTACCAGAGTAATGATATTAACTCTTAGGCGACTCCCCAGAATATTCAGATTGGAAGCAATTGAGTAAAATTCGTTGGCTTAATTGATCCTTTCGAGAATCGAAACCGAAGCCTCTGTGTCCCAAATATTAGGCCACCGCGTTTGTTAAACATGTTCGGATATTTTCAGAACGTTTAATTATAAAACTCGTAATGTACGCGTAGAACAGTTGGTCCTCGAAGCTATGTCGTTTGAGATGTGAACATTGCGGTACAATGTTACTAGTGGTATTATACTGAAAATACTTTTTGGCATTTACTGGAGATCTTCGGGTCGAGCACAGCGAAATAAGGAATTGAGGACGGCAGTAGGGCTAGCATGAGGACGCGATACGCGCGAAAGCCAGGTAGAAGCGCGATATAGCTATTATCTTTTCATGTAAATTACATTATAAAACTTTGTACCCTTGTAAGAGTAAAATAAAGATTATTATTATTATTATTACTTACTTCAATCCATTTAACGGGAAATGGGAGTATAGAATATCTCGCGCTTTATGTCGCTCTCGCGCAAGTCGCGTCGCTGTCGTGCTAGTCTTACAAAATACACCAATAGTGGGAACAGTAAACTGTACAAGAGAGAAAAAGACTCTCCGCACCTCGGTACTCTGTTAGCCCGCGATTTTATTAGTAGATAAAGGCAAATAAACATTTTCACTCGGAGCACTAATCTTTTAGTTACCTTTCATGCGAACTCAAATCTTATTTTGACTCTACTTTAATGCAAATTTTAAGTACTTTCGAAAATATATTGTAATTAAAAGTACGTGCAGTGAATTATTACTCTAAGAGAAATTCGTATAAGCACATTTGCTCTTGTTATAAAAAAAATAAGTAGCTTCGTTCTAGAATTTAGTTGAGAGCTTTTTCCTATTTATGCGTTCCAAATTCTTTTATAGGGAGTGCGCTATAGAAAGTGCGAATGGTAGCCACTTGTCGGAAAGCTTGAAATTCAACATATGTATATGTATACACTACGTTATGTTATATAGATGTTATATAGGTTGTGTTATATAGAACTTAAAAGGAATTAATCCACTTGTCACTGACCAGTGAAAAGGAATTACATTGGTATTATCACTGATCAGTTCATTCGAAAAATACAGGATGTTTTTTCACATTTGGTCTGATCCATTCCCAGATGAGGCAAGTAACTTCTTAAAAGTCTTTGAATGCAGTATTACTTTTAAAAATAAAAATTATAATCCCATGAAACAAAATATCTTATATAAAGCACTTTCCGTTCCAGTCGCATAACCGTGAGTCATCCTTTATAGGTTGAGGATGTAAAAATTAAACCCGATTCTTGCTGTTGTGTAATTCACACTCAATTTTAAATTATCTTTGAATTATACCCATAAACAAATACAAGAGTGGAACTATAATGGCTAAAAGAATGATTTGGTGAACAGTGGTGCAGAACGCCAATGCGGATTAAATAATAAAGACAGCAATATACGACAACATTTTTGGATAACAAAATTTTGACACATACACCACAATATTGTAACAAGGTAACGGCCCAGCCGAGACGCAATTCAAAGATATGCTTTCGTATTTTCATCTCGACTCAATGAGCGTTATGATTGGGCTATTGTGATGGGGCAGAATGGAACCAGGCAATCACTATTTTTTATTACTCTCGTGACCAACTGACAATGCTAGCTCTGCCACTACTTTACGATGGCACTGGAGAATGAGCTTTAAGTTTTGGATTCTTTTGTCAACCTAGGCATACGATATGTCACTTGTAAAATCCTGTAAAATTAAGCTAATATTTTCGACAAGCTTGCGGGTTGGACTAATGTTTAAAAGTCATCTGTGATTTAGATATTTCGTACAGCCTACTATGTTTCTAAATGTTTCCAATATTTACAACATCAATAAAAAAGAAATAATAAATCAATCACTCATCTCAAAATGATGGTCTGACAAAAATACTGACAATTTGCGCATCTAATAGCGGCGTAGTAAAACAATCTGGTGGCTTCGCCGCCGCCGCCTCTGCCACCCGCCGCACAAGGCTTATTTCGGTCGATCGAATGGCGAAAATGATTGATAACCTCCACTCTGATCGATGTTGTTATTTATCTGAGTCAGAATTGTCTACTCGAGATTTCGGCTTGCCTCACATGTTTTGCTAAATTGATAGTCTAGCAATGTGGGAGGGATGCGTGTTTCCTGTTGCGGCATACTCGAGTGCGGGCAGTCGATTTAACACGTCGCGTTGAATTTATTGATGCGATTACAGTGAATAAAATTGTTTTTATTTCATAGAACAATTAATTACACCAGAAATCACCATTTTTATAGCACCATTCATATAATTTTAAACAATTAATTACATCTTTTTTTACGCTACATTCTATTACATTATAATAACTGGAATAGCGTTGAAACAGAATAAGATATTAGCGTCACACCGTAGATTTTGCGTTTGCTATGATATCTAGAGAGAGAGAGAGAGAGAGAGAGAGAGAGAGAGAGGTATGCGAATTGTAATGCTCTCTGGAGATAGATCGAATTTTAGTGTACAATTGTCCACATAAAATAGGCACGATGAAGCAGGCTGACGGGATAAATCGGACTAAATATTGATTGATACTTATAAATTGTAATTGCACTTTTGAATGTCTGTAATCGAAATAATCACACAGAATCTGAATACATAATACAGTTTTTTAGTTTAGCTCACTTTCTTACAATAACTAAAAATCAAATTAGAATTCCTAACACAAAAATATTAAAACAATATAATATTTATTATAAAATGATACATATATATTATTTTTATTATGTATTATATACGTAGTATAATAAATTTGTGAAATTTATAATCTAAACCAAAAAGTAAAACTAAATATATTATATTTATTACTCACTATGTGTTGATGGAAAATCTTTATTGTTTCCATTTGCGTAATTATGTTGAAGTTAGTTTTTAGTCCATTCGTGCACACTTACCAATTGCGCTACAATTTATAAACAGAGGAGGTATATTGTTCCACGTTTCGTCGTACAATAACGAAAACTATCCTAAATGCTTCCGTGCAAAACTAACGATAATCTAACGTGGTGTCGCGAAAACAATTTTTTCATCCAAATACAAAAGATTTTAGACCCAACAACAGCAAAGTTGCGAAGTGGAACGAGTGTCGCTAGTTCATGTCTATCAAATTACTTTTGTTAAGTGAAGGTGACACACACACATATACATATATGTTAAGGGTAGAATTTGGAAACAAGCGCATGCGCAAGCGTTTTGGACATGTCGAAAGTATCAATTTTTTGTTCTCGTTAATAATAGGGGTTAAAGTATGAAATTGCCGATTTGTACTGAAAA